>NC_133559.1:21215822-21518852 GCF_048773025.1 Camelus bactrianus
CTCTCCACCCCTGGTTGGTTGATAATCACATTTTACCTTGTACATTTGTTGTTGTTGCACTTAAAATTTTTTGAAAGACACCTGTATACACAACCTCTCTATTGCCGCCAGGAAGAAAAGATTTATCAAGCTTGATCTGCAGTAGCTCCAGGGAAGTAGACGTCGTAAAACCCACTCGGCCGAGGAAGGGGAGCGCTTAAGGGGAAGGGGAAGGGAGCAGCCCAGAGGTGCAGGGCGGCAGAGACCGCTCCCGTTTACAGACGCCTTCGCCTCCCCCACCCCCACTGACCGGGGGTCCAGAAAGCATTTCCCGTGCGCACCCTCCTCCCAGCCCAGGCCCTCGGACCAACAGAGCAGAGGCGCTGGGCAGCCGGGTGGCCCCCTCCCTCCGGCCGGAGCCTCCCTCGCCTTCCCCTCGTCCAGAGCGGCGTCTGCACCTCCCCACGGCCTACCCACCCCAGCAGGCCCTCCAGGCGGCACGCGGAGGCCTGAGGCCTAAAGGACGCTGGCCACTGACAAGTCCCTCGGCCGCGGGCGGGCCTGAGGCCGGCGGCCCTGAGGCAAGCGGACGCTACGGCCGAGGAGCCGAGGGCGACCGAGGACAGCCCCTTCCCCGCCGCGGCTGCCTATTGTTCCCGACGGAGGCCGGGCCGCGCGGCCACCCCGCTCCCCACGCCGCCGCCGCCGCCGCCGCCGCCGCCTGCAGCTCGCTCACCGCGCTGGTCCGAGCAGCAGCTCCTCTCAGCTCCGAGTCCCCGCGGCCGTCGCCACCGCCGCGGCAGCCACCGCCGCCGCCGCCGCCACCGCCGACTCTGACTCTGTCCCAGGCCTCCGGGCCACGGCCGCCGCCGCCACCGCCAGCGCCGCCTCCGGCCTCCCACCTGCTGCTGCTGAGGCTGCTCCTGCAGCAGGGGCCATCTTGTTGGTCGGCCTCCTCTTCCTCCTCCTCCTCCTCCTCCGCCCCGTCGCTCGCTCGTTGTCCTCGTCCCCTTCCTCTTCCTCGGGCTCCGGCCCGCCCCGGAGACTGGGGCGGAGACCAAGGCGAGGCTCCTCCTTCCGGGGGCGGGGCAAGCGGAGGGGCGGGGCGGGGCAAGCGGAGGGGCGGGGCGGGGCGGGCGCGGGAGCAAAGCTCTGAGTCACCCGCCACCAACGCCCCGGAGGGCGGGTGGCGACGCTGAGAGCGCGGACCCGGAGCGCACCCGTGCCAGAGCCGAAGAACTGGTCCACCAGGGCCTGGCGCCCAGCGGGCAAGTGGCCAGATGGCGAGCGTGAACTGGAAAATTTCTGACGTTTCCATTCAGTCCCACGCTTACTTCTACCCTCTTAGCTTTCTCAGCTCGTCCCTCTACTCCTGTTTCTTTTCCATATCTCCCCTCCTCACCGAGGAAGAGTTTGTTCTTATCTCATTTTATTCAGGTACTTGGGCACACAGCTTTGTCCTAGTGACTCCTCTGACAGAGTCCCAAAAGAGTTCAGTCTCCCATCAGGGAGAAACAGCCCAAAGGCCTGGGCACTCACTGCCTCCAAAACGTCTCTCCAGGCCCGTATGAACTATTAAAAGAGCTATCTGAGGGGAAGACAGGAAAAGATTCGGCCCAGAGAAAAGCTCTCGGATCTAAAAGGTAGCCTTGTGATTATTGAAAATTTCTTCTCCCTTGTGGAAAAGAATTTAGTTTTGGATAATGGGAGACCCCTTCAAGACAATTAAATTTAGCTAAACACTTGCGTTTCAGAAGGGAGACAAATAGAATTCTTCTCATGCCATATGGTACTAATTTCAAAATAAATCGTCTAGAATAGTGTAAAGAGATGGTTCTCAAATAAGCAACTGGTTAATATTCTTCTGTATTATCACCCCCCTTTTTTCTTCAGGTCTTGGTCAGGAGAGCAGAGATTTTGCTTTCTTGTCCTTTCTTTATTGCATACATCACCAATACCAAGAGAAATATATTTAGAGAAGTGTCTGCCTTTAATGTGACAAATTCAAACACTGTAACAGATAATGATTTTATATTATTTGTAAATAATGTATCACACACCTTCCTAAACTCTGAGCAGGGAAGAGTCCTTTTTTAGTTGCTAACACCCTCCTGCTACTTAGATTTCAGCTTCTTTTTAGAAGAGCTATTGATATCTTTCTATTGATTGGAATTTACTCTCTTTGAAGTGGGCTATGTCTGTAACCTTCTCTTCAACCTACTGAATAGTAAATCCCAGTCCTACAAAGAGCAAAATTCTAGCTACCACGGAGGGATTAGGTTAGTGTGTGCTAATCTAAAGGCTGTCTCTTGTATAGACTTTCCCTTCTCAGCCAGGTTTCAGTCCCCCGCTAGGAACAGATTAATCTGTTGTTCTCCTGCTTTTCCTCCTCCCTTCTCACTCCTAGGGAACCTTCCACAACAGAAGGTTTTAGTGGCTGTTGCTAGGCAAACATGCCAACTTCCCGGTTTAGGTGAAGCAAGTAACCCAACTTTCATTACAAGCAACCTAGATAATATAATTTATTTGAACTATTAATAGCTGTACCTCAATTGGTACAGCTTCAGGATTCCCTTTAAAAATATTATTTTTAAGTTAAATTTATTTTTATTTCATGAATATTTCAGTTGAAAATACAGTGGCATCCCGAAATTCGTTTTAATGATATAATTAAATGGAAACATTTGGCAGAAAAAGGAGAAGAGCAGCTTTGAAGAAAACACTTAAGTTTTTACAATAAAAACTGATCTGCAAGAAGTCGTTTATATGCTAAACTCCACTGTTAGGCTAGATGTATAAAATACAGAGAATAATTTATTCCTTGTGACTGAGTATTTAGAAGGAAGATAAAATTCAGTGAGAAAAAAAAAAACTTTTTATTCTGGATTTTATTTCCCAATTTAACTCTAAGAATTTTAGCTAGTGAATTAAGCTTTCTTCCTAATTTTGCTATTTAAAATGTTTTGCTATGTTATTGTTATATAATAATAACATTTTTTTAGAGTGATGAGAGTGAATATGAATAAGATTAGACACTGTTGAAATTTAAACTCTATTTGAACTTCTAAACTTTAAAAATTGTATAATTTGTTTTAATCCAGTGAAATTTGTATTAATACAATGAAATAGTGCTTGAGAAGTATGTTGAGCTAAGATAACCCATTAAGAATGAATTACTGAAGACAAACAGCTTATATGTCTTATGTTCATTTGTGCTTAGAAATCAATATTTTGTAGCTTTAAAACAACTTAAACAATTTAGTTTCATTTTATATTTTAATATCTAATTCTAGAAATTTAGACTCTGCCTCGGCTTCCATCACTGATATATTATGAAAATTAAATGCATCATTTCATGTAAAGGACTTAGAACAGTAGATGGCACAGAGTAAGAACTCAAATTTTTTTTTTGAATCTACTTTATGCATATGCCATTATAGCCTTTAGTTTTTTGACTGGTCAAATAAAAATGACAAGTAATCAAATACGGTCTTGCTCTTAGCATGAACCCTAAAAAAAATGCTTTTTTTTAGATCATACACAAATCAGTTAGAATGAGGCCTTATGAATTTTTCAATGTATTTTCTGACATGCTTGTACTATATTGTTCTTCCTTTGATTATTTGTTCGTTTATTTATTTAGAATAACCTATGCTTTCTAAGTGATTTTTTAAACTACCACATGCTTAAAAATTGCTCTGGAATGTGTAATTGTCAATGTAAAGCATTGGTGGTTGTATAAAGGCTAGAAAACACCTTAGATACAACCCCAATTACTTCAAGAGACGAAACAGAGACTATGAAAAGTTAGATAGATCACATATCTACCCAACAACTGTTGGTTACAGTTAAACACCATATTTTTGAGGACGGGTTAGGGAGTGGGAAGGACTGGAACAGGAGAAGAAAATTCAAAGATGAATGAGTCATGTGTCCCTGCCTTAAAGAAACTTAATCTAGTAGGAGGAATACAGTGAGAAGCACACGTCAACAACTAGAGTGTAGTTTGGTGATTACTGCATAGAAAAAATAAAGTTCTGTGAAAGTTAAAAGGAAAAAATAGTAGGGATCTTTATTCTAATGTCATAGAACCTACTTTTTGACAGGCTTCAACACTGTTTATGATATTAGGTATAGACCCAGAGGCATTGACAATCAGCTTTCAATACAGGAGGGTGGAGAGAATAGAAAAATAGAAATAAAAAAACCTGGTTAAACCACAACAAGGACCTGAGACTTCTCCAGTGTCAATCATCTCTGTATGGGGGAGAATGACATCCTTGAACACAAATAAATGCACAAAATAGGGAGTACTGGAGCTGAGTCATTTGGATTTTCTCAATTGCTTGAGGTAAAGTATGAGTGGGAGGCCAATTCAGTCCTCTCCATCCTCCTCACCCTCCTCTTCACCTATACATAGATTCTCTGTAATCTACTTTCTCCCCCAAGTCCACACTCCTATGTTCATTAAGATAAATCTATAGAATAAGAAATAGAAGAAGATGTTTCAAACAATTATACTAAGGAAATACGAGGAAACCAATAGTTTCTGACCTACCCTTAATCTTTAGAGTCCAGTTCCAAAACAGGCCCAAGTCAGTAACTGCAAACTAAACCTAAGGGGTTGCCTTAGATTCTGGTAACAATCCAAAGTGATTTCTGAGTCCTGCCTGAAATTGCCTCTAAACTGGCCTACCTTCCATAAATTGAGAATATCTGAGTTTCAGCTGATCTCCTGAGACTTATCCCAGGGTGATTGTAAACAGCACCCCTTTATGTAAGATTTATTCCTAGGTATTTTATTACTGTAGGTGCTATTTTAAAGGGGATTGTTTCTTTACTTTCTTTTTCTGTTGATTCATCATTAGTGTAAAGAAATGCAACTGATTTTTGAACGTTAATCTTGTAGCCTGCTACCATGCTGAATTCTTTGATTATTCCTAGTAGTTTTTGTGTGGACCTTTTAGGGTTTTCTATATATAGTAACATGTCGGTGGCACATAGTGACACTTTTACCTCTTCTTTTCCAATCTGGATCCCTTTTATTTCTCTCTCTTGCCTGATTGCCATGGCTAGGGCTTCTAAGACTATGTTGAATAGGAGTGGTGATAGTGGGCATCCTTGTCTTGTCCCAGATTTTAGTGGGAAGCTTTTGAGTTTTTCACCGTTGAGTACTATGCTGGCTATAGGTTTGTCACATATAGCTTTTATTATGTTGAGATATGTTCCCTTTATACCCACTTTGGTGAGAGTTTTTATCATAAATCAGTGTTGAATTTTATCAAATGCTTTTTCTGCATCTATTGAGATGATCATGTGGTTTTGTCCTTTCTCTTTTGATGTGATGTATTACATTGATTGATTTGCATATGTTGAACCATCCTTGTGTCCCTGGGATGAACCCCACTTGATCATGATGTATAATCTTTTTTATGTGCTGTTATATTCTATTTGCTAATATTTTGGTAAGGATCTTTGCATCTATGTTCATCAGTGATATTGGTCTGTAATTCTCTTTTTTGATGGTACCCTTTATGAAAGAGACATTAGACAACTTATGGCAAAGAGGCACATTCTGGGCACTAATTTGAACAGTGTCATAGCAGAGAGCAACTCCACTTTTCACTTGGGCAAAACTCACCGGAATATTGTTGGTTTTCATTATTGTATTAGTTTGAATATACAACAAATATGTAACAAATACCACAGACTGGATAGCTTAAACAACAGAAATTTTCTCAAAATTCTGGAGGCTGGAAGTCCAAAATCAAGGTGTAGTCAGGTTTGGTTTATTCCAAGGCCTCTCTCCTTGGCTTGTAAATGACCATCTTCTGCCTCTGTCTTCACACCGTCTTCACTGTGTGTCTGGGTGCTAATCTCCTCTTCTTATAGGAATACCAGGCATGTTGGATTAGGGCCTACCCATATGACCTTATCTTGATTATCTCCTTAAAGGGCCTATCTCCAAATCCACTCACATTCTGAGGTACTGGGGGTTAGGATTATTATAACATGAGCTTGGTGGTGGGAGTGGAGTAGGGGAGGGAACACAGATGGATGGACACAACACAGCCTATAACAATTATAAATGCTCATTTTTAGAATATCACACATAGAAATAAAAGGCACCCTTGTGAAGGTACAATTTTAAATCTACCCAGTTAAATCTGAAGCTTTTCTTTTTCTAATTACTCCTTGTATTATAAAATAGTAATGCTTTGGGGGGGGTTATAAATTAGCAACAATAAATAGGGTACTAGAATTTTTATTATTATAAAAATTATTATCTGATTATCAAAAACTGATTATCAAAAGTCTGAGTCACACCGCACCGAGAGTTATCAGAAAACAGACACCAGGAATTTAATAGGCTCATGATTAGAATGAAAGGGTTTTGTTTCTTTGTTTATAGGGCTATTGATTTGAACATCATTTAGAGCTCTGCCTAATTATGCAATTATAGATATATTGAGGTCAAATACATTTTGTAACCAAATGCTATCCTCTAGCACAAATGCAATATTTCTTGGGCATTATTAGTATTTATCATGTCGTGGGTAATCAGTTAAGAAAAAGTTGAACTTTGATGGGTAAATTGTTCAGGAAACCAGAATTTGAAAGGTATGCTTTGAGCAAGATGGAGCAGAAACTTCCTTTTGCCCCAAACTTTACGTTGTAGGATCTGGACTTGGGGGAGTCGTTAGAGTTCTTTATGATGTTCCAAGAGGTGAGGGATTATAGATGAGCTTTGCCAGTTGGAGGCAGGTTATGAACTAGACAGGAAGATGTCTCCATGGTACACTCCTCGTTGAAGGTGCATGTTCAGCTTGATGTTACTCCGTGAGTTTATTTAGTTTATTTCCCTTTTGTTACCCTCTAGGTTTGAATAACATCTTGTTTGAATGTTCCAGTCTTCTCTCAGCTGTGCTACTGTCTATCAACAAGAGAATTTGCAGCCACCATACCTAGGCCAATCATTCTTATGCAGGTCAGAGTAGCATCAGTAATGGGAAATTCCTACAGCTTCCCTGGAGGAAAAGCAAACTTCAGGGGATAAGAGTCAGAAGAGCCCCTCACCACTTGGATATTTTTCTTCTGTTGTCAATCTTGGACGGGTTCAAACACCTAGTGCAAACCCTTGTTGCACTGCTTACTAGCTATGTTAGCTTGTACAAGTTAACCTCAGAATGCTTCAGTTTCCTTTACTGTAAAATAAGGATTGTAAAACGTATCTAAGATAGTTTTTATGGAGATTAAAATGAGAAAATACATGTGGAGCCTCTAGTATAAAGCCTGACATCTAGTAGATACTCAGTGGATGAAGATGGTTAAAATTATTCTAGGTACTGTGTATTGCATTAGGCTGGTGGTTCTCAATTTTGCTTTAAACTTTAAAAAGCTATATATCTCCAGCTCTGACCCTAGAGATTTTGATTTGGGGTTTTGGATGGGGGGCAGGGATTTTTTTCTTTTCTTTTCTTTCTTTTTTTTTTTTTTTTTTTTTTTTTTTGATTTTATAGGGGAATCCCATTCTATTATCTGAGGTGAGAGCCACTGATGTAGATTAATGGTCAGCAGGCTTTTTTGGTAAAAGGTCAGATAGTAAATATTTTAGACTTTACATGCTATGTGGTCTTTGTCACAACTACTCAACTCTGTCATTATAGCAGGAGAGTAGCTACAGGCAATATGTAAACAAATGAGCATGGCTGCATTCCAATACAGCTTTACTTACAAAAACAGACAAAAAGAGATGGTGGTGGGCTGGATTTGGCCCCCACACTTTGTTTATCAATCCTGTCTTAACATGAGGGGAGATTTTATTTACTATAGCCAGGGAAAATATTTTATTACTATTATGTTCAACAACAGCTTTAAAAACCTTATAATAACCAATATTTGGTGTTAAACACAATTAATTAAATAGACAGACCTTCTGCCTTCCAAGGAATTAGTAACCTAAAGCAACAACAGCACAGACATAATATTTGTCAGTAACCCAGTCTGAGTAATTGTCATATAAACAGATGACTATCCAAGCAAGACTAAACGTGAAGCTGAGTTCAGAGGTGGGCTGATTTTCCTAATGTTTTGATTTACAAATATCAGATAAAATAAAAGGAGCACAAGGGCTCATTCAGGAACCCATGTGAAAAGGAGAACCATGCCCCACGTTTGCTCCCCCTTTTCAGCAAGAAGCTATATAAGGGAGCATCTTTTAAAAGGACTCCTCTAAATGGGACTTCATGGCTCTACACATGGCTGATTTTGCTGCATTTCAATTGTAATTTCACCAAAATATATTATCGTCAGATTTAGGGGCTATGTTACACATGTAGTTTAAGGACACCTTTATTTAATCCGGAACAAAGAAAATGTTTCCCTTTCTCAACAGGTAGTAAACTTAGAAGAAAAGTCAGTGGATCAATTTGTGTGTTTGCATGTGCATGTATGTATGGATATGTTTAAATCAAGTTATTGGTAATTTAGTAACCCACTGCCTACAGTTGTAGAAATCATGCAATAGTAGTATCTGTTGGTTAGAGCAAGATTCTCTTATATCTCCTCATATTCCTGAAAGATGAACTTATATAATATATATTTACAATTTTTTGGCTGCTCAGTATCTTACCCTCCCCTTCTTATACTGTTTGGGAATTTTCCATTTGGGAATTTTTGCAAGTGGCAGGATCTTTTCTCCCACCACGGAGGCCAGATACTTACCTACCTTCTGCCCTCTGCCTCTCGCCCCCTGGCTCCCCACCTGCTGCTCCCACAACAATCCTAGGGTGAGGGAACGTGATCTAAGTTTGGTAGACTGGATGCTCTTACTTGGGACTTTGAATCTGGACTGAGTTACGCAGAGGTAAGTAGAAATCATCTCACTCACATCTGTGATACCCAGAGTCTGGTGGGACAGTGGCAGCAGTCCCTGGGGGTGGTGTCCAGCATCCACTGGCCATGGCAGTAGTACCCTTACCAGGTCATTTCAGGACTGACTTTAGCTCTGGTTCTGGCCATCTAGCTTCCCTCAGTTCCCTTCCTTACCATCAAAACTGTGAGCCATTCAGTGTTCTTCCAAAATATTCCCTCTCTGCTTAAGTTAGCCACTGAGATAGTTCAGTGTACAAGGGGAAGGGTGGAGAAATCAAATGTTTGCAGAAATAATCCATTTTCCCGTTTCTCATATTGTTGCCTTTTACTCAGTTTAATGGAGTTATCCATGTCTTTTCTTTCTTTGGGCCCTGATTTCATGAACCTAGTCATTAGAGTCTCAAAACTTAAGAGTACATCTGTATCCATTTCACTTAAATTGAAGTGGAGGTATCCTAAATTATATGTTTCTTTCTGTTACTCAGTTCATTGATTATAGTCAAATAATAAGTGCTCCTCTCAAGCTTTTGATTTGATTTTTTTCCTCATTCTGCCAAGAATGTTTAGAGTCAATATGAAAAGCTAACATTGCACAGATTTCTCTAGGGGAAAATCTCCATATAAATATCTCTCTTAACTAAAAATTATTACAAGTGCAAAGTGCTTTTTATTTTTTCTTGAATTCCTTTTGCTAACAGGAATCTTCCTAATCAACATTTCATCTGGGGCAAGGTCCTGTTTGCTAAAATTACATGGAAAAAGAATTGTTTTTAAAATTTTGGCCAAAATATTTCAACTAAGACAATGGAAGTGTTCACTTCTGGTTCTTTTCTGCAGAGATTTGTTTTGTTTCTGCGACATCTAATCGAGCATCACATGTTCTAGGATGGTGATATAAAAGTCATAGAAAAAAATTAATTTGCATCTATGTTATCACAAGCGATCAAGCAAGCCAGTGACAATGCTATGGTGATACAGCAGTGAGCAAGATAGGCAGAGTCTCTTCCTTGGGAGCTTATAGTTTAGCACGAAAGATAGAATACAGATAAATAATCAAACAACCACAAGTTGTAAGGCCAAAGTACATGGCATATTTAATAGTGAGAATTGACCTAGCCTAAGATGAACAGAGAAGGCTTCCTCAAGAAAGTAGCATTTAAGTTGAAAGCTGCAGGATGGGTAGAAATAAGCTAGATCAATGTGTGTCCGCCAAAGAAAACAGTATATGCAAATACACTGAGGCAGAAGAAGTGTGGTATGTTTAAGGAACTAACAGAAATTTCGTTTGGCTGGAGAAAGTGTAGAGATTCAGAGAGAGCTTTGCCAAAAAGATGCTGCAGAGTTAGGCAGGTAGACGTTGGGAGCCAAAGAAGGAATTTTGAACTTTATTTTGATAGTTTTTCCAGATAAAAGTTCAGGATATTGAATTAAATCTATATTTCAGATATATACCTAAAATTTATGTTTCAGATAAACAACAATAAAATATTATTTACACTAAAAATAGTATAAGTATATCCCAAATATTGCACAGCACAGACACTGAAAAATTATTAAAAAGTTATATGAAATTTAAATTTAACTGGGCATCCTGTATTTTTATTTGCTAAACCTGGCAACCCCACTCTAATAGCATTGTGAGGTCTGAAAGGCAGAGGGACATGATAAAATGTGCTTGCTGAAAAATTACTCATTAATTATAGAGTGGAAGATGTATTGGAGGTAGAGCAAAAGTACACAAGAAGATCTTGATCAGTCACTCTTTCTTGAAATCTCTTCCTTTGCCTTCTTATAAAATCACACCTGGTTTTTCTCCTATCTGTCTGACTGTTACTTCACAATCTCCTTTAATAGATCCATGTCTTTTATTAGACATGTAAATGTTAGTGTTCTGAGACTGACCACACAAAGTTGGCAAGAATATGGAGCACCAGTTCTCTCATGTATAGTTAGTGATACTGTAAAAAGGTTTTGGCAGTTTCTTATAAAAACAGAACATCTATGGCCTAGCCATCCCACTTGGGGGAATATGTTCAAAAGAATTGAAAGGAGGATCTCAGAGAGACATTTGCACACCCATGTTCACTGCAGCCTTATTCACCAAAGACAATAGGTAGAAGTAACCCAATATCCATCTATTGATGATTGGATAAAGAAAATGTGATATATGCACAGGATGGAATGTTATTCAGCCTTTAAAAAAAAAGGAAATCCTGTCACATGTTGCAACATGGATGAACCTTGAGGATATTATGCTAAGTCACAAAAAGACAAATACTGTATGATTCTATGGTGTCTAAGTAGTCAAATTCTTGGAAACAGAGAGGAGTGGTCATTGCTGGAGAGGGGAGAGCGGACAGGGGAGAGGGGAAATTTGAGAGTTGTTTAATGGGTACAGAGTTTCAGTTTTGCAAGATGAAAAAGTTTAACAGACATGTTAGACACCACTGGACACTTAAACATGGTTAAGATGGTAAATTAATTTGTGTTATTTACTGCAATTTAAAAATTACTTTAAAAACACTATTATAGAAGGATCCAAAAATCCTCTCCATGCAAGAGAGTTTCTTGACTCCTTGAGTGGCCTTTGCAGATTTTAAATTGGATTTGCCTAGTCAGGTCATTGAGTTGAAAAGATGTCAGACATATTTAATCCAGAAATAAATTTGATTTAGGGGAAGGCTTACAAGTCTATAAACATCATTTTGCTTCTCAAATTAGATTGGTCTGCAGAAGAAGTTTTCTATGTTTATTTATATTTAACACAAATGATCATGAAAGAGTATTTATGTAAACATATTGAGTAGGGATTCAGATCAGGATGACATAAAGGATGGATTCTCTTGCTATGATGCTAATGTGTAAAATAAAGACTCTATCACAGAAAAATAAACAAAACAAACCATCTACCAACCCTCTGACCTTATGAGCAGTTCCATTTCTAGATATTTACTCAATGAATGAAAACATGTCCACAAAGACTTACACAGAATTGTTCATAGCAGCTTCATGCATGATGACCCCATGCTGGAAACAGCGTTTAAGTGTCCATCAATAGGAGGAAAGCTAAATAAACCATGGTATAGCCATAAAATAAAACAACACTCATCGATAAACAAGAACAAACTAATTATACATGCAGCAACATGGGTGAATCTCAAAAACATTATGCCAAATGAAAGAAGCCTTACACACAAGAAAAGAATGTATACTGTATGATTTTGTTCATATGAAATTCTAAAACAGACAATCTTTGCTGGAAAAATGTCAGAACTATAACTTGCCTTTGGGGTCGTGGGGGTAGAGTTTGGGAAGAGACTTGAGGAACTTTTCTGGGTTAATGATGATGTCTATATATTGATAGAAATTTGTGTTAAATAGGCAACTATGCATTTGTTAAAATTTACCAAACAGTACATTTAGGATCGGCACATTTCATTTTACAGAAATTTCAATTTTAAAAAGAGTTATAAATAAATATTGAACTCTAGTTAATGATGTGCATGCTGCAGTGTTTAGCAGTGAGATGTACTAATATGGGCAATTCACTTTGAAATGCAACAAACAATAAGATGGCTTGATAGATGGTTAGAGGAATAGACAGATAAATAGATATGAGATAAAGCAACTACAGTAAAATATTAATTGTGGAATCTTGGTGGTAGGTATATGGATAATCACGGTGTGATTCTTTATGTTAATTTTTTTTCATAATATAAAATATTTTCATGTTATTATTTCATAATAAAATGTTGTGAGGAAAGTATGTTTTTCAAAGCTTAGTTTTAGGCCACTTTTTTTTTTCCTGTATTCTGTTCTGTCTTCCTGTCAAATCTCATCCACTCCTATGATTTCAAAAACCAGCTGATGATGCCCACATGTATATCTTTATCCTAGATCTATCTGCCAAACTTCTGATCTGTATATATCTCACTGAGACGTATAGTAGGCATCTCAAACTCAGCATTTCATAACAGACTTAGGGTTATCTTCTTCCTGCTCCAAACTTGCAATTCCTGTGTTTCTGCCACCATCCACTTGTGTGCCCACGCCATAAACCTAAAAACATCCTGAAAACACTTAGATCTTCCTCACATCCAATCACTAAATAGTGCCAATGATAATTCCTAAATTTGTTTAAGAATGCGTTGAATTCTTTCTATTTATCATTAGCACCGAAGAAGTCCCAGCTACCATATTTTTTTCTTCTCAGCTATTGCAATAGCCTCCTAGCTGGTCTTTCCTCTTCTCTCTTCCATATGAGAATCATACTGATTCTTTCAAAACATAAACTGTTCATGACATTTCCCATTACAAAGCTCTCCAACGGCTTCTCATCACACTTAAAAGGAAATAAAAATCCGTGGCATATGCTATGGGTTAAATTGTGTCCTCACCAAAATTTGTATGTTAAAGATCTAACCTCCCATGGATGGTACTGGAGATAGCGCTCTTAAGGAGGTAATTAAGGTTAATGGTGGAGCCCTGATCTGACGGAACTGGTGCCCTTATAAGAAGAGGAAGAGATACCAGAGCTCTCCCCCCACCATGTGAGGACATAGCAAGAAGGTGGCCATGTGCCAGCCAGTGAGACAGCCCACACCAGAACCTGCCCATGCTGGCCTCATCTTGGACTTTCACCCTCCAGAAACGTGAGAAAATTAATTTCTGTTGTTTACACCACCTAGTCTATGGTATTTTTCTTTTGTGGCAACCAAAGCTGACTAATGCAGAATAGTAGGCCACGTATGATGTGGCCCCAGCCTATTTCTCCAGCTCATGCCTCAATATTTCCGCTTTGATCTCTGCTTCAGCCTCTCTTGGTTTATTTCATTTGCAAAATATGACATGCTCCCTCTTGTCTGAAGGCCTTCCTCCGTATTAATCCCTCTGCGTGGAAGCTCTTCTCATTCTGCATCTGGCTAATTCCTGTCCATCCTTTAGTTTCTTTCCTTTCTTTTCTTTTCTTTTCTTTTCTTTTCTTTAAGTATAGTCAGTTACAATGTATCAATTTCTGGTGTACAGCATAATGTCCCAGTCATGCATATATATACATATATTTGTTTTCATATTCTTTTTTGTTAAATGTTACTATAAGATATTGAACATAGTTCCCTGTGCTATACAGAAGAAATTTGTTTTTTTAACTGTTTTTATGAATAGTGGTTATCATTTGCAAATCTCATACTCCCGAATTTATCCCTTCCCACCCGTTCCCCCCAGTAACCATAAGATTATTTACTATGTCTGCGAGTCTGTTTCTGTTTTGTAGATGAGTTCATTAGTGTCCTCTTTTTTCTTTCTTTCTTTCTTTTTTTTCAGATTCCACATATGAATAATTTTCTTTCTCTTTCTTGCTTGCCTCACCTAGATTGATGATCTCCAGGTCCATCCATGTTGCTGCAAATGGCATTATTTTATTCTTTTTATGGTTGAGTAGTATTCCATTGTATAAATATACCACAACTTCTTTATCCAGTCATCTGTTGATGGACATTTAGGTTGCTTGCATGTCTTGGCTATTGTACATAGTGCTTCTATGAACATTGGGGTGTGTGTATCTTTTCAAATTAGAGTTCCCTCCAGCTATGTGCCCAAGAGTGGGATTGCTGGATCATATGGTAAGTCTATTTTTAGTTTTTTGAGGAATCTCCATACTGTTTTCCATAACAGCTGTACCAAACTACATTCCCACCAACAATGTAGGAGGGTTCCCTTTTCTCCCCACCCTTTCCAGCATTTATTGTTCATGAACTTTTGAATGATGGCCATTCTGACTGGTGTGAGGTGATAACTCATTGTATTTTTGATTTGCATTTCTCTGATAATTAGTGATGTTGAGCATTTTTTTCATGTGCCTGTTGGCCATTTGTATGTCTTCATTGGAGAATTGCTTGTTTAGGTCTTCTGTCCATTTTTGGATTGGGTTGTTTGTTTTTTTCTTATTAAGTTGTATGAGCTGTTTATATATTCTGGAAATTAAGTCTTTGTCAGTTGCACCATTTGCAAATACTTTCTCCCATTCTGTAGGTTGTTTTGTTTTACTTATGGTTTCCTTTGCTGTGTAAAAGCTTATACATTTAATTAGGTCTCATTTGTTTATTTTTGCTTTTATTTCTATTGCCTAGGTAGACTGCCCTAGGAGAACACTGCTAAGATTTATGTCAGAGAATGTTTTGCCTATGTTTTCTTCTAGGAGGTTTATCCTGTCTTGACTTATATTTAAGCCCTTAAGCTGTTTTGAGTTTATTTTTGTGTATGGTGTGAGGGAGTGTTCTAACTTCATTGATTTATATGCTGCTGTCCAGTTTTCCCAATACCACTTGCTGAAGAGACTGTCTTTTCTCCATTGTATATTCTTGCCTCCTTTGTCGAAGATTAATTAACTATAGGTGTGTGAGTTTATTTCTGGTCTCTCTATTCTGTTCCATTGAGCCATATATCTGTTTTTGTGCCAATACCACACTGTTTTGATTACTGTAGTTCTGTGGTATTGTCTGAAGCCTGGGAGTTATTCCTCCAGGTTTGTTCTTTTTCTTCAGTATTGCTTTGGCAATTCTGGGTCTTTTGTGATTCCATATAAATTTTAGGATTATTTGTTCTAGTTCTGTGAAAAATGTCATGGGTAATTTGACAGGGATTGGATTAAAACTGTAGATTGCCTTGGCCATTTTAACAGTATTGATTCTTCCAATCCAAGAGCATGAGATATCTTTCCATTTTTTCAAGTCATCTTTAATTTCCCTAATCAATGCTTTGTAGTTTTCCACATATAAGTCTTTCCCTTCCTTGGTCAGATTTATTCCTAAGTGTTTTATTGTTTTATTGTTTAAAAGGGATTATTTCTTTACTTTCTTTTTCTGATATTTCATTGTTAGTGTAAAGAAATGCAAGTGATTACTGTATGTTAATCTTTTATCCCATCCTTTAGTTTCTAATGTCTTTTGTTCAGAGTGCTCTTCCCTGACTTCTCAGTCTAGGTTGAGTGCCTCTTTCAAAGTACCCCCTAATTTTTCTTGATAATAAGAGTTTATAATGATATAGTTAATTGCATAAGTTTAATATTTCCCCTCTCCTAGAATTTAAGTTTTGTACACATAGGAACTGTGTGTCTTATTTATTGTTGTATCCTTAGGACAAAAAATGTCTCAGATATTATGGCCTCAGGTAGTATCTGTTGAGTGAATAAATAATGATTGCAGACACATATTCCTTAAGTGTACAGGTATTTTTTATACATTATGAGCATAAAAAAACAGGTTGTGAAACCATGTGTAATATAATCCTTTTTAATAATATAAACACAGAACAAAACTATCAGTGGCCTAAATAGACTCTCCTGCTGAAAGCAATGAAAAATGCTGGTTAAAATATTTTCTTAAAAATGATTTTATATACATACATGAGCTGGCAAGAAAGTGAGGAATATTCAGGCTAAGTTTTGAATAAAATCAGGAGCTCTGAGCTATGAAAGGAATGCTGAGAGTTTTCTCCTTGAGAACATTTACTGAATTTGCCTCTTTTAGTAAACTCAGTTTCCATGGCCCTGAAGGGCTAGCAGCACAAAAGACAAAGTGAGATTCAGGATATAAAGTCTAACATGAGATTTTCCCCTCCTACAGCCAGGACCCAGAGGGCTGTACCCTCATTATTAGGGTGAACTAGAAATGAGTATCTCTCCTCTTCTTCGGACTACAAAAAATTATCTATTTTAAAGTTTGGTGATGAATAGATGGGAAAAAATTTCCCCTGAGAGTTTATTATCACCAGTCAACCCTTTTGCAGGTTTACAGTTTGAATTCCCACTTCTTGAGTAGGCCAGAAATATCTCAAGCCAATCTTTTCATTTAAAGTGGCTCTTGATTAGTATGCCCACTCACCTGAAAGAAGTAAAAGCAATTTTTTTTCCCCTGGAGGAACCCACTTGTATCTCAAGCCTCAGGAATTTCCTTTGAATGTTCAAAGGGAGAAGCCTAATTATTCACAGTAGAACAACCATGATAATAATGTCAATAAGTAATCATCACTCAAGATAATAAGGCATCCTGAGCCATCATGGCAGAGTCAGAGCCACAGAATCTTCAGATGTTAAAATTATGCAACACCAAACATCAATAAGTAAGTTTAATGGTTCTAGGAATAAATAAAGCTTTAAAGCATGAATCAAGAGTGGGCAGATTAAAAATGAATCAAACATCTATTTATAATAGTGATGGGCTGGGGAGCTCACAGCAACCCTATTTTGAGAACAACTAGAAAAGCTCGTCAAAATATTTTTGATATCTTGATGACGTAAGAGTGCTTACAAGCCAGTAAAAAAATTACAACATTCATGTAATAAATTTGAAAATCTAGATATAATACAAAGTTTCTAAAAATATATAAAATTTCAAAATTGACATGAGAAGAACTTGAGTAAACCTGAAGTTTAAAGATTAAGATGGTAGTTAAGACCTCTCCCTGCAAAAAACAAAAAAACAGGTCAAAATGTTCTTATGGGTGAATTTACTAAACATTTGAGGAGCAACTAATTCTTGTTTTATAGATGTTTTTCCAGGAAGTAGAGAAAGAACAGAAAATTCCCAGCTCATTTTAAAAGAAAGCTATAGTCTTGATTTCAAAACACAATAAAGATAACAAAATGAAAGAACATTATAGGCCAATTTATGAATATAGATGCAGAATCAAACTATACACACATGAATGACTCGCACAAATAATACCAAGTGAAAGGGCAAATCATAGAAGAATATAATCACTATGATTCCATTTAAATAATATTCAAAACCATTCAAAACTAAATAATATGCTATTTAAGGATTTATATACAAGTGATCAAGAATATAAAGAAAACAGGAACAGTTGATAAATTAATCAGGAATAAGGCAGTTCCTGGGCAGAAATATTCTGTTTCTTGGCCTAGGTAGTGAATATATACATGTCATTTTAGCATTATTTTTAACTGTACAATTTCACACATTCTTTTATATACACACAATTTGAAAATTTTGAAAAATTTAAAAGTCATAGCATCATCAGAATAGAGAGCCAAAAGCACTGTCTTCTCCTCTCAGGGAATTTACTAATAAAAGAAAAGGATATTTAACTTGAAAAAAATGACAACAACCTTATGATATTTTGAACTTGACACTCCAGATATTGACAAAGAAATTAGTGTGAGTGATTTCCCAAAATTTGGTTAAATCACCACGTCTATTAGACTATCCACTAACTTCCTTTCTATCACAATTTGCATGTTCAAAATCACAGTCACATAGTTCCCCTAAGATTACTCACTTGGTCTACTCAAATATATTTGCAATTTGAAAGACACAGTCTCTCTGCTTTGGACTCTTTCTTAAATGGTTAATACTGTGGTATGACTGTTACCATGTACACAGGCAAGCATTTATATGTGCAAAGCATCTCATAATTTTTTGATGAGATGCAGAAACCTCCATGACATTTTTTCCAATTTAGACTCTAACCTCAGGTAACCTTGATAAGGTTACTCAGAGACTCAGTGATACTTACGTTTTTAACCAACTTAAAAACATCCAAGACAAGCTGTTAGAGATGTAAAACGGAAACATAGCCTGGGGGCAGGGACAGCCACCCTTACCACCACCATCACCATGATCATTGATTAATGGGAGGAGTTTGGAGAGCAAGAGGAAAAAGAAGCCTGGTTATTTCTCATCAAAACCCCTTCCAACTGCTTCAGTGGCCTCTTGGGCATCAGCCATTTCTTCCATTCTTCCAGCTGCTGCTGGGCAGGCTTCCACCAAGTAACCCTCGTTCCTAGGCTCCTTTAACACTCCTTTCTCCCTTCGTCCCTTTAGTCTAGTGGCATTCTACTGTGGCTAATCTAAAGCAAGAGCCTTGGTACATAAATAAGTGGATGTGTTTGTTCCTCTTGGCTCTGTCACCATGGGTACCACTAACTGGACCTGGGGAGTGCCTCTGACCCAAGAACAGCCAACTATTGGCTGACTGACTTCTTAGGAGAGAACCTGGAGCTGAGGGCTTTGCCATGAGGTCCTTAGCAACAATCTGTCTGGTATTTGATCTATGAATTTAGTGGGTCAGTTATTTGGTAGTAAGAGAAAGGCAGAAAGTCACCCTGAGAGAAACAGAGACAGAGAGAAAAGACATCATGTGGTTTGCAGAGCACTCGGAGAGATTAGCAAGCTCCTGCTTTATCTGTATTGGACTCTGAAGAAACTTGCAGTTCAGAAACCACATTACAGTCTCTGTCCACTTCAGCTGTCTTCAGACTCCCATTACTCTTGTGTGACCCATGATTGGGCCACTTCCTGCTTCCCTGGTTGGCTGAAATCTGTGGCTGAGATTTCTGCTTTTATTTTGTTTTTTAAAATTTCCTCAGTGGGGAAGGGTATAGCTCAAGTGGTAGAGCACATGCTTAGCATGCATGAGGTCCTGGGTTTAATCCCTAGTACTTCCTCTAAAAAAAAAAAAAAAGAACCTAATTACCTCCCTTTAAAAATTAAAAAAAAAAAAAGAAATAATACAATAATAAGTTTAAAAAAATTGAAAAAAATAAAATTTCCTCAAATGTTTTTTCTTTTTAAATTTTTAAAAATTTCTTTTTTAATGGGGGGAGGTAGTTTTAAGTTCATTCATTTGTTTACTTTTTAAAACAGAGGTACTGGGGATTGAACCCAAGACCTTGTGCATGTTAAGCATGCACTCTACCTCTGAGCTATACCCTCCCCCTCCTTGGGTATATTTTCAGTAAACCATCCACTACTTGACATAATCTTAGTGTGTTTATGTTTTTTGCAACCAATGTAACAACCTAAAACAGTTTTTAAAGCATCTTCATATTTCTTCCATCTTATCTACACATCAGCACTGTGAGATAGGCAGCCTAGAGACTTTTATAATAAAAAAAAATTCAAGCTTCAGATTATCTAAACTTGCCCAAGATCACCAGACTAAGTGATAGAGCCAGGACTGGCAAATAGGTGTTTTGATTTTTGTGCCAGATACTGCAGGCCTACTTTTGTCTAATTCCCTATAGACCCACAAGCACACACGCATCACCAGTGATTTATTTAGCAGGAAAATAAATATTCAGACATACTAGGTACCAATGCTTACTACTGGGTATCCAAGTGTCCTTTGACTTAGTGGGTAATTTATATCTCTGGGCATCCTTTATAATGTCTCTCCTGTTTTACAGACTCATAATTGACAGATATTCCACAATTGAAAATCAGGCAAGTCCGTTCATTCATTCAGTAACATTTACTGAGAACATACTCTGTGGTGAAAATGTGCTAAATGCTGGGGTACATGGATGAATAAAACATCATCCCTTGTAGGAATTTTCAACCCAAACCAGGAGAGAGATAAGTAGCAAATAAATAATGATAGAGCACACGAGGGGCAACGGAAGTGGAGGAAAATTACAGATACAGACCAGATGAAGTTTTGGTGAACTCTGTGGGGTAGATGACAGGAAAGGCTTTTTGGAGGAAATAACACTGACCTGAGTTTAAAAAGCTGAGCTGGATTATCAATATTTAATGATAAAAAGGTAAAGGACGTTATGAAGAGGTTGAAAAGGATAGTCAGCAAGGAAGAAAAGAATGAGGAGAGGTGGTGGCCCAAACAGCAAGAGGGATGATGCCAAGGAAGGCTAGATAAACAGTGAAAAAAAATCCAGAAGTATCTGCCAAGCAATATATCTACCAGGACATGCTCAATGGACGTGGCAAGTAGGAAGTTCTTGGCAACTTTTTCCAGGGCTGTTTCAGAAGGAAGAGGTATGGCAATTAAGCCAGTATGCAGTGGGATTGAGAGTAAAAGGGAAGCAAAACAGTAGAAGTATCAAGCGTTTCAGGAATCCCAGAAATGAAAGAAAATTGTGCCAGACTTTGCTAAAATTGGAAAAGGGTTACAGAACGTAAAATGGCATGGGAAATGAATGGAATTTGGGGAGAAGAGTATCTAAGGAAATAATCTAAACTAGAGAATCCTTGATTACTCTAATTTCCTGGCACGCTTTCCATTTAGTAGATAAAGCAGTATAATTGACCTGTTTTTCCTTCACTCTTTCCCATTCTCAAATTACCACACATGTATTATTATATGTGCCACCTCCCATCCTCTTCTGAGGGTGTACTACATAGAGTTTAATTCCTACCAATATCTATGATCAGTGCCCATCTGACACATAGTGAGGCACAGGAAGTGTGGACTCTGGATTCAGACTACCTTGATCTGAATCCTGTCTCCACTTTTTATCTATGTGGTCTTGTGCAAATTACTTAATCTCTTTGTTTCTCATTTTCCTCATCTGTAAGGTAAGGGTAATAATATTAACCTACTTCATAGCATAGTTGGGAAGTTGAAATAAGTTACAACATGTAATATGTTTAGAACCGTGCTTGGCGCACAAAGTATACATGGTAACTTGATTATTAGTCATTTTACTTGTGGAAACGATAAAAAAGAAAGTTTGAAATTGAAATTATCCTGGAAAATAACATTTTTGTGTGTGTGTGAATGACAGAAGTCTAACTCAAACTGTTTCACTAAAAGGGTGAAAGTATAGGCTCATGTAGTTGTGTTGGATTATTTAGGCAGGGAGAGATTTGTTCTCTCTGCATCTCTTGGGACTATCTATCGCTCTTTGTCTCACGGCATCATTCTCTTCTGTAGCAGAAAGGAGATGGAGGATATGGCTAGTATTCCAGTGCTGTATTCTGATAGTTCATAATGCAAAAGCAAGAGAGATTCCCTACTCTCAACCCCATCCTCAGCACAACACACAGGAATGTCCAGGACTGAAATGGATTGGCCCAACCTGTGACATGTTCCCACCATTGTGGTTGGGAAAATAGGAAACTTGATTAATCATTCCAGACCACACAAACTAGAAGAGGGGGTCTAGGCAGATAAATCTATGTTACAGTATCTTTTAAGGTTGTACACTCACCATACTTTGGCTTTTAGGGAAGATGTATGAAAACTCACTTTTAGATAATTCAGTAAATGATAACAATAAAGGTTACAATAGCAACTAATTTTATTTGAGTGTTTACTATGTGTCAGGCATTGTTCTAAATGTACTGACATTGAATTCTTACAATAGACTTATAAATCAGTATTACTATTATTATTATCATCATCATCATCATCTCCATTTTACAAATGAGGAGATGACTGAAAGAGAAAGATTAAATTGCTTGCCCCAAGGTCACTCATCAAAAAACTGGTAGAGCTGGGAATTGAGCCCTGAGAGTCCAGTACAAAATCTGGACTCTTAGGCTCTGCTGTCAAAGAGTAGGTGGGAAAAAAAACACCCAGTATAGTTGGATAAGAGAAACCAGCCATTTTAAAGTATCCTTAGTGGAGATTTTGGAATCAAACCAAAAGATCAATTTGGTTTCGAACCTTCGCAAGATGTTGAAGACCCAGAAATGTTTGTTGCAGTTTGGGATGAATTTTTTTTAAAATTCCATCTGTGTTCTAAATCCTCCAAAGAATATATTAGATGCAATGCATTTCAATCTCCTAGGATAATATCCATGAAAAAGCATGTCTTGCACATTCTTGGGTAGTTAACTAAGAGCTTGCTTGTATTACAAACAACTTTATCTACTGAAGGATTGAAGACTGTCTCTTTGTAGAGCTGAGAGCAATCATTAAGCCAATCTTTAGTTAAGTCAGAAACTGGTTCCAGGAGAGCATGGAGCATGTCTTGATATCCAGTGACATCTCTGAACACCTTTCTTCCCTCAGGTTTATGGAATTCTTCCTGTATTCCTTTCTTCTTCACAGTTGCCATCAACCCATCTATGTTTCTCCCTACAAGGCCATCTGAGAAACTACCTCTTCAGCTTTCTCTAACCATCCTTAATGACCTCAGGGAAAAAAAAGCCCAGAGGTCCTTTTTGTTTTTAAGGACTTACTGTTAATTGCTATGAGGAAACAAATTTGTGGCCCAAAAGAAACTGACAAAAATGGAGAAGTAAGAAATATTTACAAAATTTCAACAAATTCTTTAAATTATTTCTCATATTTTACCAGAATGAGTCAGTAAACTAGGACTAAACTAATTTTTATCATAGTCCTACCTGGAACTTGCTTTTTGCATAATTATTATTTATTGTGCACTTACATGCTGGGCACTGTTTGAAGTATTTTGGGTGTGTTAGCGTCTCATGACATCCTTGTGAGGTAGATGCAGTTAGCATCCTGTTTCATATGAGGAAACAGACACAGAAGCATTGGCTATTTAAAGTGATTTAGTAAATAGTAGAGTCTTGTTTCAAACTGAAGCCACGTAGCTCTAAAGTCTAATCCCTTGACCACTGCACTATATGACTCCTCTGTTGCAACCAAAATCGGGACAGGTGATTTGACAAGCAGATGTGTGTAACAGTGTAGGGACTGAGTGGAAGTATGGCTGACGAGCTAGCTGCTCTGGCAGGCCCTCTTTGGTAGAGTACTTGGCAGGATCACCATTGCCCAGTGACTGTTGTGAGTGTTTCTCAGCTTTTTTCATAAACTGGATTTTCTCAGTAATTGATGATGAATGCCCTAAAGACAGTTCACACTCACAGAACTCCTAGGACAGCCATGATGTCAAGTGGTATATTCCTTCCTAGTGTCTGGAAATGCTAACCTTCTATCTGGGAGTCACTCTTCCTGTATCAAGGCACTTGGAAAACCAAAGAGTTTATTAGTGAGAGTAGAACTGTAGCAAGGGAAGTAAAAAAAAATTTCCTTTAGACTCTGGACATGGCCTATGAAATACTCCTTCCCCCATGCTGGAGGACACAACCTGATGGCTCTCGTAGCCAGATCTGATGTCCTTCTCCACGGGGCAGCGGCTGGATGAACACGTGTAGTATTTGTCTTGGTCACTCCTTAGATGTTAGAAAAAAAAAATCTTCCCCACATTCATGCAACAGAAGTGGAATATAAGCGGCAGAGGTGGAATTCTCATTTCAGCTCTGACTCCAAAGCCAGTGTTCTTCACAGCAGCACCCGCCCCCTTCCTGTTTTGAAAGGGAGACAACACTGGACCACAGTTAGGATCAGACAATCAGGCAGACGTTTACTGTGCTCCTTGTAAGTGCTTCAGTCTGTGGACGTGCAGAATGGATATCCACAACAGCCTTCCCTCAGGGAGGTTACAGTCTCATCCAGTAGGTAAGAGTGACAAACACAAAAGGCTGTGGCACAAAATCTAGATGCCCAGATGTGAAAAAGGTCAGAAAAGAGAAAGTATTTTTGAGAGCTGGAATGGTTAGGGAAGACTTCAAAGTTGATCAGAAATGTCAAGAATGAGTTTAATTCAGATCGGTGGAGGGGAAAGATAGTACATCTTGGTGGTTTAAAGATTATGAAGGAGGGGATAACTTCCCAGGAAAACAGTGTGGCTGAACAGAGAGTTATTCAGGATAGGTGGAGTGGGAACTGATGCTAACATGCCCTGAAAGGCAGGGAGGGGGTTTACACACGATGAGTTTGGTGCAGAGGGTGAGAGTGTTCAGGGATGCCAGCCAGGCAGCCACCGCGGCAGCCCAGATATGAGATGCTGAGGGATCCAACTGGGGTGAGGCAGGTGGAGGAATTGCTATTTAGGAGGAAATGTTATTAGGATTTCATTATCAAGAGGAGTGAAATAAAGGATGGGTTCAAAATAACCCTCAGGTTTCTCCTGTGTTCACTGATGTTTACGCAGTTTTTCCTCCCTCCTCTCTTTCTTTAAACTGTCTTCTGCCAACTACGGTAAAACTATTCAGAGTAAAATAAGATCAGGTATTTCAGATAGCCCTCTTTGGGCCAGTTTATAGTTGTTTATCTCTATTATGATTTTTAGGCTGCTGTCTTTGAACATTGAGTATGTGCTTTTTTCTTTTCTTTTTTTCTTTTCTCTTTCTCTTTCTTTCTTTCTTTCTTCCTTCCTTCCTTCCTTCCTTCCTTTTTTTGTTTTTTTTTTTTTTTTGGATGTTTAGGTATTCAAAACCAAATTGTTGTATTTCCTCAGTCTACAACAGAAATATATTGACTATCTGCCTTTGTCAGTTACATGTTCACCTGAAAACCTCTTGAGTTTCATTATATTCCACCAAATACTGTTTGATTCTCCTGCAAACACTAATAAAAATAACCTGAAGTTAATACTTCACCTTTCAGTCAGAAAGATCCCAACGTTCTTTACAATGTGTACTGATGTTATTATTTTATGTAGACACACTGCACTTCCTTAGTGCCTTTCATCTGAGAACCATAAAGTATTCAGCAAACATTAATTAATTCTAACAACAACCTTGTGAGCTATAATTTTTATGTGTGTGTAGCAGATGAATCACCTGAAGGATCGGCAAAAACAAACAGCCTTTGTGGGGAAGATCAGGTTTGGCACAACTGAATGTGTAAACAACCCAGTCAAACAGTTTAGAGCAAGAAAGGCAGCCATCATTTTTGATTGAACTAAAACCACCCAGTAGAGTTTCAGTGAGAGAACAACTACACAAATAACGACTCATCTAGGTTCCACAATCAACACTTGGGCTTTCGTCACAAACAAGGCCAGAAAAAAGAAGGGAGCGTTAGAGTCTATTAATAGCATACCCTCAATCTTATTGTCACTCGCAAGACAAGTGCTTCAGCAGCAAAGCAGTCCTGCTCATTAACTGGGGCTTTGATTTAGTATCAATGCCCAGAAAGTGTGCCACGGCTTCCAGCTGAGGTTTCCCTGGCAGGTCTCTCCTTCAGGTGTGCAGCAGGCCGAGGCCTATTTTGCTGAAGAGCGATGTCACTTCGGCTGCTCTTTATATTAAAAACAAAAACAAAACTGGAACTTATGTTGGAGAAGGTTGAAAAGAAAATGGACTCTTGCCTTGCTAAATTGACTCACTGAACAATAAGGGATAGATATGAACAAATTCTTTCTTTTAATGGGAGCCCACCTTTATTCTAGCTTTTTAGTATAGAAATTTTCAAATACAAACAAAAGTAGATAGAATGATATAAAAGAGACCCTAGGTACCCATCACTTAACTAGCAATTTATCATACGCTTTGTTCTACAAACTATAATCAAAGATTAACTAAAAGCTCAATTCAAAAGACATATGTCACTAATGTTAGAAGGGGGGAAAAAAGAAAGAAAGAAAGTGGTAAACATTGTAATTTGAGGGGAGGGTGGGAAAAGAAAGCCATAAGAATTGTTAAGGTTTATGTAACACCAAAGCTAAGGCAAGGGAATTAGTTAAATCTACCTTGTATTTGCTCCATTTGAAAGAACCCTAGATTTTTTTTTAACAGGACCAAATGCATAAACATATCATTTGCTCAGCAGTAGAATAATTTTAAATAGCCATAGCTGCATAGTAAAACATAATTTAACCTTGCCTACTGTCATAATGCTAAGTTAAATCGGAAGCCATACAAAATAAATCACCATTAATGCATTCTCTAAATCCATTATAAGCTCATGCCATTCAAGAGCAGTGCACTAAAACTTGAATTTTATTTGCCCAGCTTTCCTTACCTTTTCTAGCAAACTGATTGTCAAGGTGCCCAAAGAGCAAGTGGGGTTCCGTTTGGCATATCTTTTGTAATAAAGGGCCAGTGATCACTTTGTGTTCAGCTTCTATTGTTCAGCACTTTCCTTTAAAAAAAAAATTTTATAAGAAAAGTGTTTTATTTTAACCTTTATCAACTTTATTTCATTAAAAGTTTAATCAAAATATTTATTACATACACATAATTTTTAAAAAATCAAATAGCAACAAATAAGTTATAAAGACAAGTTTCTTGCCCCAACTCTTCAGACTACCTCCCAGTGACTGCCTCAGAAGTAATCTTTTTCTTTTAAATCATAGGAGCTGTTTCTGTGTGTGTGTGTGATTTATACATATCTCCATATGCCTAGAAGTTATCTTTATAAAGCTGCTTCTTGATTTGCCACTTTAAAGCAGCGTCTATTGACTTCCTGGTATGGTAGGTGATAACAAATCAACGAATATTGATCACCTGTATATCCCAGACTCTGCTCTTTGTGCTGGGAAAACAGACAAGTCCCTGATCTTATGGAATTTATAACTATGTGGATTAAATCCTTTGACAGTCTCTCCACCCACTGCTCACACTTCTAATATAATCTATTGTAATTTTTATTTCAATGTAAATATTTAGTTCTATGTAAATATTGCTTACTTTAGTTCTCTAAACTGTGGCTATTTTTCCTTTTTTTTTTTTTTGGAACTTTTAAAGAACATTAATTTTAAAATAAAAATTTTAAATAACTTTTAAAATAAAAATAAAAAGTAGAAGAATTTTTAAATTGTTATAACTACTCAAACAGATATACAATCTACCTGTCACTAGTTTTCGCCAAATGCTCACAGATGACAGAAAAACTGTCAGTCTTCTTGTTGTCCTGACTCACATACATGGAAGGCTCTGTCTTGTTTCAGTCAGTATCGAAGCCCTCGGCCTGCTTTTCCCGTGTGGCATTGCACTCCTTCCCAGTTTCCCTGTCCTTCTGTCTTGACCTGTAGTCCTCTTTTGTTTGAGAACATCCTTAGTAAAAGCCAGAGGAAGACAGACAGAAAATGAATTTTCTGGCTCCTTAAATCAATGACAATATCTTTAGTTTATCTTATAGTTTGAAAGGTATTTTTTCCTCAGAATTTGAAAGCATTGCTTCATTATCTGCCAGCATTCATACTGATAACAGAATTTTTATGCCATTCTCTTTCTTGCTCCTTTGAATAGAAACTGTTTTTCCTCTATGGACGCCTTTAGAGTCTTCTCTTTATCTCTGGCATTTTAAAATTTCACAATGACAAACTTTTCTGTGAATGTTTCTTTCAGCCATTGCTCAGGGTCCCTGGGATTTTTTGATTTGTAGAATCCTCTTCATTTGGGTCTGGGGAATTTTCTAGTATTACTTCCTTTGATAATTTGCTCATCTCTATTTACTCTCTCCCTCTGCAGAAATTCTATCACTTGGTTTTTGGCCTTGCTGGATTGATCCTCTATATCTCTTTTATTTCCTCTTTTCTATCTTTCTCTGCTTTCTGGGAGATTTATTAACTTTCTCTTCCAACACGTCTAATCACAGTGTTATTTTGGCTATTCTATTTTTAATTTGTAAGATGGCTTTTGTATTCTCTGCTTATTTTTTATGGAATTCTGTTTCTGTTTTTAAAATGGGTGTCATATAATCTCTCACATCACTGAAAGTTTTAGAGTTTTTAAAAGAATTTTCTTTTTCTTAAGTCATCTCTGCCTTCTCTGAGTCCCTTTGTTCTATTTACTTAGTTTAGGATGACGAGAGTCAGCCGCTTCACTGGAGGGTCACAGAATGTTTTGTTGTTGTTTTTCAGGTCTATTCAGTTTCTGCTCTGCAGAATCAGTTACTACTACTTCATATGATTTCAGTTTTTCAAAATTTAGTTGACATTTTTTATCTGCTGCTGTTTCTTCTCCCATTCTCTTAATTTTAGCGGGGTTCTTAGGCAGGAGAGAAGATAATTCATATGATCAATCTGCCATCTTCAACTAGAATCTATTGGAGAAATGTAAAAGCTCTCAAAAATATGATTTTTAGGTTACTTTTCTTTTCTATATATATTTTTTAAAATTTTGACCAAAGTATAGTCGATTGACAATGTTGTGTTAGTTTCTGGTATACAGCATAGTGATTCAGTTATACACATATATATATATTCCTTTTCATATTCTTCTTCATTATAGATTATCACAAGATATTGAATATAGTTCCCTGTGCTAGACAGTAGGACCTTGTTGTGTATCTATGTTATATATAATAGTGTCTGCAAATCCCAAACTCCCAGTTTATCCTTCCCCACCTCTTTCCCCCCTGGTTTGTTACCTCTTGTTACAAACAAGCATAAGTTTGTTTTCTATGTCTGTGAGCAATTTTTACACTACTCTTGACAGTTTTCACTAACAGGGATGGCAAGATTTATAGAAGGAGTCTTTAAATCTCACTTTCAAGCTTTCTGTCTGAACTCATTAGCTTAGTTGGGCAGAGCTTGGTAAAATAATGCCAAGAGTATGCGTTTGATTTCCATGAAAGTAGCTTTACTTAGTTTCATGGACTCCATCTTCTCCCCTAACTCACAAAGAAAGTCAAGAATGTTGTTTTGGGTAGCTATAAAATAGGCAAGGAATAACCCAGCTTTCATTTTACCACTATTGTTAACATTCTGTGTCATAGAGTAGTTTTGCAATATGCTGTTACAGGAACTTAAAGGGAACAAAAAACACTGTCAAATTGAAAGGGAATGGTGAAAAAAATAGTACAGACATATTACTAGAATTTACTTCTGAATTAAAGCAATTCAGTTCCAGTGGGGTAAAATCAACCCATATGCCTTAGATTGTTTCCCCAAAAGCAGACTCTCAGATGGTGATTTGTGGAGAAAGGTTTATCGAGAAGTACTCTCAAGGACAACACCTGTCAGGGAGTGAGGGCAATGGGAAAAGTCGATCTTTGATGCAGTCACAACAGGGGCCTCAGCTGATCGCACAAGAAGTTTTGGAGCTGGGTCCCTTCAGAGTTGTCCCACCTTGAGGCCAGACCTTTATACTTCATAACCTCATATTGACCAGTTATTGGGTAAGCACTATTCCCAGGAAGGGAGCAAGAACTTCTCAGGACGTGGCTATCATCAGCTGAACAACAATTTCTAGAGAGTTTTAAAATTGTGGACCAGCAGTCAATATTTGTGGCAGTTGGGGTAGCAGATCACAGCATCCACTATCCTATATAAAGTACTGTGTAGTTCAAGAGCTTGAAAGTTCAAGAGCTAAAATATTGGTTCTCCCTTTCATTTCTCCTAGATTCTTATGTGGAGAAGAAAATGAGTGGTTCAGTGGCAGAAGTGCAACTATATTTGGAGTGAGAAGAAACAAAGGATCTGTTTAGAGCATAAACCAGATAATTAGCCTCCAAGAAACTGGATGCATGGAATAAGCTCCCCAGGGGGTTGAGTATTTTTATTCCACATTATTTTTTGCATTTGTGCATTTTGCATATATTTACTTTGGTTAACAATCATTCTTAGGTTTTAGGTGTGAAGACAAAACTGTTATGTTTAGATTTATGGTGTTAAATTTGGGGAAAATTCAAAGACAGTACCTTCAGGAGACAGAACACACTCAGAATGTATTTCAGCTTCGGTTAACAGAGCATAGAAAAGTAATAGTCAAAAATTCTCACTGACTTTTCACTCTTTATTTATGGAGAAAGAGGAAACTAGTGAGATCACTAAAATAGGTAAGTCTTAGGCATATGTGTGTGTATATATATATGTATATATATATATATATACACACGTACATACACACACACTATTTTATTAGTACATTATTTTAATATTTATAGCAGTGGTGTATAATACTGACTATACTATATGCTCTAAAATTGTATTTTGTTGTTGTCAGTAAAAATATTTTTAATGCTTAAAAAAAATAATTGGGGAAAATAAGATACCAGCTAAAGTACTCCCATCTCCAGCCTTCCTCCTCTACCACCATGCACCATCTCGCTCACTCTCCTCTCCTTGACTAGGGTTTATGTATGTTATTTTATCTCCAATAATTGCAATTTACTCCTTGGAAAAGGTAGAGAAATTTAGTAACATTTTTTGATGCAATTTGTTGTTGCTAAAAAGTCAGAAAGTCAGTATTTTCTAAGCAAAGATATATCAAAATCATTCAAAACATAGCTAAATAACATAATGATTTGAAACTTTAATTCTGTTCTCTCAAGTTTCAAGTCTGTGGAAAACCAAAGGTAACAAAAGAGAGGGAACGTCATAGCCTAAAAGCCTGTTTCTCATTGTTGCTGGGAAACTGAAGAACATTAGTCAACTAACCCAAAACTTTAAAAGAGGGAGGGAGTGAATCTCTGTTAGGTGGTGACTTGATGGCTTCAACATGACAAGATGCTTTGTGAAGACAAGGGGTGGCTGAGTCATGTGTAAGGAACAACCAAGCTTCAACAGGCAGCTGAATTCAGCATCACGTGGTAATTAAGAACAAAGTAAGTTCATTTCTCTGTGTCACAATAAAGGCTGGGAAGATGGTTTCAGCACCATCTCAGAGAATCTTCAGGAAACTCTGGAGGCTAGGCTCATTTGGTTGGAGTTTGTTCCTTATGTTCAGTGGTTTCTGCCTTTGTGTCAACAAAGTCTCCATCATCCACAGAATGTTAGAGCTGTAAAATTCAAAAGGTATTTCAGACAGACAATGAAAACTAAGTCTTCCCACCTCTTCTGTTCTCTGGTGTTCTCACTCCCTTCCCAGAGGCAAACATCGTTTCCATTCCATTGTGTATTTGCCCCTAAGATATTCTAAAATGTAGGTTTTGAGAGAGACGGGGGAGGGTATAGCTCAAGTAATGCATGAGTTCCTGAGTTCAATCCTCAGGACCTCCTCTAAAAATAAATAAATAAACCTAATTCCACTCCTCTACCAAAAAAATAAAAATAAAAGAAATAAAATGTAGGTTTTGAAAATGCACACTTTCTATTTTTGTGGACACCACCTCCTTGTCACTTAGAATCAATATAATAACTTTGAAAATGAATTTTGTCTTGTGGATTTATAATAAACCTCTGCTGGCTCTTAGTGATCAATTACTCTTTCTTTTAAAAGTGATCCTAAACAATGTGTATCCTCAAATTTCTCATGGGACAGATTTCTATGGTTTCCAGGGCTACATATTGAAATTTCTTTGGGGGCCAGCAGGAAATCAAAATATATGAAATGGCTGGGACAAGACAGCAGGAAGTGGAGGGTAGGGTACAAACCTAAATGCCTAGTCTAAAGGTATTTCAAATACCAAGACGGTTAAATACATAGTACAATGAAACTATCTAGTTTTGTGGTCCCTTATTATACAGTTTATTCTTCTTAAAAATCATACACACACACTTACCCACCACTAACCTTCTCACACCTAGCCCATTTTTCCTAATTCCTTCACAATTACAAAAAAGCAGTTCAATCATTTTAGGATCCTGATATATAATTAGTTGGGTCCCAAAGGATTTAAATATAGTATGGAAATGTTTTAATTTCATTAGGCAGTGTTACAGAGTGCTTAAGGACACAGGTTCTGAAGTCAAGAGAGACCTAGTTTTGAGCTTTGGCTTGGACATCGGCTGTACTGGGCAAATTCCTTAACCTTCTGGGCACTTAACTTCTTTATCTACAAAATAATAATATTTGTTTTGAAGATTATACTAGAGAAGGTAGGTTAAGTGTTTAGTATACAGTGCCTGGTATCTACTTGGTGCTCAATAAATCATTGCAATTATCATTACTTCAAAGACCTTGGTACAGACTTAAGCTGCTTTGGACTTGAATTCCCTCTTCACCAATTTTTCCTACTTGTTTGAATCCCAAGGTCATTTTTGACAAAAGGCAAAAACAAGCTAAGATTTAGTTCATTCAGTAATACATGTTTATTGAATACCTTTTACATGACAGGTGCAATTCCAGAGTATTGAAGACAGAAGTTCCTCTTCTCACAGAATTTACCTTTAACTAAGGGAAACAGACAACAAATTAATCAATATACAGTAGAATTTCAGGTATTGATAGGTGCTAGGATGTAAAGTAAAGCAGAATAAGAGCCTAGGGTGTGAAGGTGGTGGGGGCAGAATAGGGGTAGAGTATGGATGAATCACAGTTGATGGGCTCCTTGTGACACAAAGGCAGAAACTAATAAATGACATAGCCATTGAACTCCAGAAGTGGGTTAGTCCTTTTTTTTCTTTCACATCCTCCTTAGTATTTTTTCACAAGGCTTAGTTCATTTGGTTTCAGCTCTCCTGATAACTTCATGTTGGAGTCAATCTCTTACATTTGTTCTTGGCTAGCACCCTACTTTTTATCTTTTGTATTTTTTGTTAAGAATTGAGGTTATAGTATGTTGACCATCTGAAATTAATACAACGTTATATGTCAATTATATCTCAATTAAAAAATACAATTTTTAAAAAATGCAGTAATGGAGAAACAGAGGAACAACAACAAACCACTAAAAAAAGAATTGAGATTATCAGAGATCTCCCTATGTAACCACGGTGAGTTCTTTGGGTCTTGCTTGGTTTTAGTCTTCACCAGAGATTTGCAAATGCTTCCTCTGATACCTCGCTGATGATGCCTACAGTAATGTAGCCATCCTTCCATAGACCATGTCTGGCTTCTCCCTGTATAAACCTTGAGACACAGTTCACTTATTGTCATATCCTGCCAAAACAAATCTGCTCCACAAAATACTGAGGGGGAAAGCCGGTTTTCACTAAAGATTTCATGGAAAAGAAAAGGTGAAGGGTTATAAGGCATACCACACAACAAATAACTTTAAATTTCCAATTAAACATTTTTGTCTCCTTCTCAAAATGCCAGCCAGTCTTTCTCTTCTAACCCTTTGTACATCCTCTCCTTAGAGTAATTCAGCATTTTTCAGCTTCTCCAAGTTATAATTTTCAAACTTCCTATAGACTTTCTAAAAAATTGAAGTATAGTTGATGTACAGTGTTGTATTAGTGTCTGGTGTACAGCAAAGTGATTCAGATATATATATATTCTTCAGATTCTTTTCCATTATAGGTTATTGCAAGCTATTGGCTGTAGTTCCCTGTGCTGTAGAAAAGGACCTCGTTGTTTATCTATTTTATATATAGTAGTGTGTATCTGTTAATCCCCAACTCCTAATTTATCTCTCCATTTTTCCCCTTTGATACGTTTGTCTTCTATGTCTGTGAGTCTGTTTCTGTTTTGTAAATAAGTTCATTTGTATCATTTTTTTAGATACCAAATATAAGTGATACCATTCTATCTTCCCAAAGGCTTTTTTTTTCCTCCATGGAGGTACAGGGAATTGAACCCAGGACCTTGTGCTTGCTAAGCATGTGCCTACCACTGAGCTATCCCCACCCCCACCCTACCCCATCTCCATAGACTTTTGAAGCCTAGCCCCTCTAAATGGGTTTAGCAAAGTAGGGTTCTTCTGCTCCCTTCCCCCCAATCATCTTATTTATCTTGTTACATTCCCAATTCCCTTTTTTCCAGGCCAAATTTCTCTTGTGAACTCTTGTTCTCTGTATCTAGTTGCCACCTGTCTTCTCTGCCTGGATGTCTTTATTTGATCATGTCTCAATTCAAACTTGAATTATTTTCTGCCTTTCCAATTCTATTCCTCTTCTATGTTTTCTGTTTCCAAAAATGGTACCACCCTTTACCCAGGTACCCCAAGGCAGGAACCTGGGAACCATCCTTCACTCTTCCCTCCTTTCTCATACCTTCTGTGTTGTAACTGCTCCCAGCCATCTAGCAACCAGGTTCTGTTGAGTCTATTTCCTAAGATATTTTAAATCTACTTGTTATCCCCACTTGCCATAATGAACGGGTTTATTCTGCTCAAAAATTTACAGCAATACTCTTTATGATTTGACAAATTTTAAAAACGTTCTTTGCTTTTTAAAATGGATACGACATGAAAACACTTTATTATGATCAGAGGGGTGTCAGGAGTCTCTTTCTCAAGAAAACCTTTTACATCTGATTAACTTATAAAGATCCCTTTCACAGCTGCCTTCTTTTCTTGGTGTGTGTTTTCATGAAGGATACACATCCCTAAAGAGAAAAATACTTTTGTAAGGTTTGAGACAAAAATGAGCAGTTCCATCACATCTCACCCATTCTGTCTCTATAGGGGCAGAACTTTTCAGGCTTTTAATTAGTTCATTTGGTATTATAGACCTGTAAATGTGCTATCTTTCTATTTAATTTTTTTTAATTGAGGTGTAGTTGTTTTTACAATATTATATTAGTTTCAGGTGTACAACATACTGATTCATATTTTTTATAGATTATACTCCACTTAAAGTTATTGTAAAACATTGGCTATTTTCGCTGTGCTGTACAACATATCCTTGTAGCTTATTTATTTTATACATAGTAGTTTGTACTATCTTCATCCCCTACCCCTATCTTGCCCCTCTCCTTCGTTCCCTCTCCCCACTAGTAACCACTAGTTTATTCTCTGTATCTGTGAGTCTGTTTCCATTTTGTTTGTTTTGTTATATTCATTGGTTTGTTTTACTTTTTAGATTCCACAACTACTTCTTAATTTTGAGCCTAGGTCTTACTGCAAGCTCACTGTGGTAAGATGTTCTATTACAACCATGTAAAAACTATTTTTAGCTAAGTCAAGTAATAAACTATGACAACCATTCTTGTACTTTTTTTTTTCCCTCTGGAATTAATAGCTGTCTTTGTTGATGCTGTTGTTATGCAGTTAGTTTTCTAGATCCTTATCAATAATTCAACCCCAGTGCTCTGCCAGATATCTAAATCTCCTCTCCGTTTCTACAGCTATATTAGGTATTCTTTTAATTTAATCTTCATGGAGAAATGTGTCTAGAGCATTCTAACCTGCTCCATTGCGGACTATTGTCTAGTGCATGTCATCCTGGCATCTCCCTTCACCAATATCCCAGGAATTTTCACACCTCTTCCTATGTACCACATATTCCTCTTTCTTGTTTTATTTTCTCCCCTAGTTTTGGTGAAGCACACACCAGTAGCTTGCTTAGAAAGAATACAGGGGAGGTAAATTTTTGAGAACTTGTATGTCTGAAAATATCCTTAATTTACTCTAGCAGCTAATTGGTAGTTTGGTTAGGTATATAATTCTAGGTTACAAGTAACTTTTCTTCAGAGTGTTGAGGGTGTCTCCATTGTTGTCTAGCTTCCATTGTTGCTGAGAAGCTGTATTCATTGTCTACTGCTGTTAATAAATCACCACAAATCCAAGTGGGTTAAACAATGCCCATTTATTAGCTCACGATGCCGTAGGTCAGAAATCTGAGCACAGCAGGACAGGGTTCTCTGCTTAGGATACCGCAAGGCTGAAATCACCTTCAGCCTCATTCAGGGGGCTGGCAGAATTCAGTTCTTTGTGGTCGTAGGACTGAGACCCCCATATCCTTGCTAGTCTGCCACTATAGCCATGTGGCCTTCTTGTCTTTAAAGCCAACAGTGGAGAATCTCCTTTGTCAGGAAGAGCCCCATCATGTTTAAAGGTCCTTTTCATGCTAAGTCAAGCCTTACTTAAAGTTAACCGTGCCATATAACACATTCCAAATTATGGGAGTGAAATCCATCATGTTCAATATACACATACTCGTAGAACACATGTACACACCAGGGATGGGGAATCATGAGGTTAGAGTTCTGCCTACCACAGAAGTCCAAAATTATTCTAATTCATGATCCATATTATTACTATTTTTTAAAGAGGTCCTATTTTTACCTCTGTAAGCTTGTAGAATTTTTCCTTGTCTTTAGGTTTCATGATGTGCTGTTATATGGGTTAATTTTTATCTGTCATGTTGCATGCTATATGTCTTTTCAATCTGGAAACTCGCACATCTTTCAATCCGTTTTGAATATGTTCATTGATGTTCCCTCCTTTCCATTTTCTCTATTCTTGCTTTCTGGGACCCTCATTATTTGGACGTTGGTCCATCTGGATGAACCTTCTTATTCCTACTCCACCGCCACTTCCCTTCCTGGTTTCTCTGTCTGTTTTTTGTTCTTTGCTTTACTTATTTTTCTACAGCATCATCTTCCAGATGTTGAATTTTCCATCGGGGTTGTTTATGTCTTAATTTACAAGGGCTGATTTTTGTTTTGTCTGTTTGTTTGTATCATGAATTTTTTTATATGACATCATGTTCTTGTTTTATGGACACAATGTTTTATCTTATTTCTCTGAGATTAATGAGGATTTATTTTTAGAGGATTCTTCTCTCCACATGGTCTTTTTTTTTTTCCCTCCAGTTACTTTTACATATTTGTTAGAGGCTTTCCTGAGATAACTGTGATCTTTACTCAACTATTTTAAACCACTGAAGAGCTGATTGTAAGTTCTGAGCCCATGAGGAAGGCTTGCCAACTGTGAAATTTACAGTACAGATTTGGCCATTATGTTAAGGATATTTTAGGTCTTTCCTCTTGGACAGTTCAGACAGTCCTGGAAATACATTTCAAAGCCTTTCATATCTCCTGCCTGGAGGTCATTGGCCTACTTTTCAGCTTGTTGGAGCTGAATAGGGGGAAAGAACTGAGGGTGTATATTCCTGGCAGTGTGTCTGGAATTCAGAATTCTCTGCGTTGTGGTATCAACATTAATATATGCTGTGTTTTTCTATATTCATACCTGGTGGAGTGCTTATAATGCACTCTTTGCCCCTCATCTTTGTTTATTGAATTTCTATCATTCTTCAGAGCTCAGCTCAATTGACCTGCCTACAAGCAATTCTTCCCGCTTTTGTGATGATTTAAAATATGGTTCATATCACTCATAGCACTTTAAGCACATTTGCCTTGAATCATATATAATTGTTTACTTATCTCTTTACTAGAGACAAACTCTTTGAGGGCAGTGACTGTGTCTGTACAGTGGAGGTTCACATCACAATTATCCTGCCCTTACAGGCTTTTAACAAATACCTGTTGAATGACTAGTCAGAGATCACAAAATTACTTTGATATTCTCCGAGACATATTTCTACTGATTCTTTACTTTAGGGCTTTCTGGAGAGACATTTTTGATCTTATTCATTTGGCTTTAGAGACATCATTCAGGAGTGCATTATATGACTGGAAATGTAACAGGAATAGCGAAGTGTAACGGCCTGCCATCTTCTTGTGTCAGGTAACTCCCACATGGAACATTGTGTCAAATATATAGATATTAAGTTAAGACTATTTTTCCCTTTCCTTTTTTAAACCACTACCAAATTACTGTCAGACGTCCATGGCAGCAGGAAATACCAATTCTTGAATAACTGGAAACCAACTACTAGTATTAGCTACTTTATGAATGGTTGACAATGCGCATGATAAAATGTCTAGTCATTCTCATTCATTCTGCATTGATAAGGCTCTGCTCAAATATAATTCAGTCTGAACATCCGAATGTTACTCTCCATGCTCCATTTGGAGCATTTGGACATGCTCCAAAAAACTCATTTTTAATCCTAGAGAAACCTTTCCCCCAGTATTATTAGCAATGTAGACAAGTGCCTGGAGTCTCAGAAAAACTTTTTTTTCTTTCCAGCTCCATCAGTAATTTGTATGGACATGTAATCTTTCTTCTCTTGGTCTCAGTTTCATTTTGTAAAAATGACAGATGAAATGCCCTAAATGTCAATCATCAAATCTCTTTTTAAAAAATATCCTGGAAGAAGTAACTTCTAGAAACTAGATTTTCCCTGCTTTCTGATTCACCACAGGGATTATGGCAGCAAACCTAAACCTCCTCCCACTTACTTTTCTGCCAGTTTTTATTTAATTTCTCTTCATCTGTCAAGCCTCAGCACAAATTTTACCCCTTTACTAAGTAATCTCTGTTAAGTGAAAAACAGTTTTGGAAATACAAAGCAGATAAAAAAGAAAACAAAATAGTGTAATCCTACCATTCAGAGAGAATAGTTTTTTTATATTTTGGAATATCTCCTTCTAATTTTTTGGGGGGGCACAATTATACTATATACACAATTTAATTTAAAATTTAAATATCAAGTTAGATCAATATCTTGCATTTTTTAAACTTAAAAATTATAGAATGGGTATTTCCCCATATTGAAATGCTTTTCAGGAGATGGTGTAGTTAAGAGCACAGGTTCTAAAGTCAAATTTGTCTCTAGGTTCAAATCTCACTTTTCCCACTTATTCGCTGTATGACTTTGGGCATGTTGCTTAACCTCTCTGTGCCAGTTTCTTTATCTATAACATGGAGATGGTAACAAAATATCGACTTCAGAATTTCTGTGTTTATTAAGTAAATTACTATATATAAAACATTAGAGGAATACCTTGTGCATCGTAAGCATTAAGTGAACATTAGCAATTACTATTTTAAAATATTTTTGAATTGTAACATAATACTTTATTATTTGGATATACTATAATTCATGCAATCAATCCCTTAGTATTTGACATTTAGATTGTTTCTAGTTTTTTAACATTGTAAATAAACATTGTAATATGCCACAAGCCTTGTGCTCGCATCTATGTACATTTATTGAATTATTTACTTTGTTAAATTCTTAGAAATTATAAGCCATGTTATTTGTTTTTCCTTTCTCTGCTCTCTGCTCCTGGAAGAGTAAGTTCCAAGAAGGCAGAAAATTTGCCTTTTTTATTTAATACTTAATTTCTAGTATATGGAAGAGTCCCTGACACATAGTAAGGGCTTGATAAATTCTTTTTATTGAAAATCATATGTCCAGTTTAAGAATCTTACCAAATTAATCCCCAGAAATGAACACTTTCTCCTGAGTGTGAGAGTGCCTGACTCATGCCTCCCTTTCCTGTCCGACAATGTAGTTTACATTCTTTGCCTGAAGCATCTTTGATAGCATCCATGAAAGATCATCGCTCTTCTGGTATGCTGTTTATCATATTCTACTAGCTGTATGCTTGTTAAAGAGGGTGCCTAGCCTTAGACCTTTTCTTTCCTACTTAATGTTCTTTGTATGGAGTCACCTTCTGCTTTAGTCAGTCCTGCCTGTTCATCATGATCATTCCCATTTTCATGACTATACTGGGCTTGGATAAGGCATATTTGTTCTAAGTAACTAACCTTAGGCAATTTAAGCAAACAACGTACTTATTTTAAGGACATAATTCTTACATAATTCAAGGATAAGAATGCAGTGAGAGGCTCTGGAAGGGTGTAGTAGGCTCTAGAACCAAAAAATCAGGAGTTTTCTCTTGCTCCTTTTCTCTGCATTTCAGTTTTCCCCACTTCTCTGCCCATCTATAGCTCCTGATATTACAGGATCTTATAGTTTCAGCCATGGTTAAAGACTAACCTACTGTGCCTGCTTTGGCAGCACATAAACCAAAAAAAAAAAAAAAAAAAAAAAAGATTGGAACCATACAGAGATTAGCTTGGCCCCTGAACAAGAATGACATGCAAATTCATGAAGTGTTCCATTAAAAAAAAAAAAACATAAAACACCAACCTACCTACTGTGAATCCCAGTTCAGAATTTCTGAGATGGAGAGTTTGATCGGCCTGACTTGGTTTGGGTCAAGCATCCGGTGCAGTCTAGTCAGTCTTGTCACAAGAGCTGGAATCAGTAAAACATGGCTATCAGGGCTCATTCCTATAAAGGGAGGGTCAGTTCTGAGGGACAATTATTTTAAGCTGAGCAGAAATTCCCCAAAATATTTGCCACAGTGATCTTGTGCAAATCCTTTCCTTATCTGAAGTTTTTGGTTTACCTAGACTTTATGTATCTTTAAAACCCCAGAAAGACTCTCCAGTTTTAGACCCATAAAGATACCTTAATAGTCCGAATTATTTTTTAAATCTCTGTCCTTCTTTTGAGAATTTGTTTTCTACCCTTAGTATTTAGTATTATTTTAAGCAATAGGTTATTGTTTAATTCAGGGAACTTTTGATTTCCAAAGCGGTACACATATTGAGGAGGAACAAAACCTCTCAAATTTCATTTCTATACACTTAGAAGGTGTTCAATTAATATTTAGTGAATTGAATTCTTCAAAAGAGTTAAAAGAACTTCATCCTGTCAAGTAGAAAGCTTGTATCTTGTGTATTATGCATAGAAACACTTTACTAATAACCAGTAGAACTATGAGTATCTATGATACACCTCAGGTTTAGGAACAACTTTTCATCTCCATCATCACCTTTGTTGAGTGCTTTGTCCTCTATCTGAGACTATTATTGTATGACGTTCTCATTCCTTCTCCCTGTTGCCCCTCTTGCTCCTTTGCAACCCATTCTTCTCACAATAGCAAAAAGAATCTTCTTAAAATACAAATCCAGTCATGTCATTACTCTCGTTAAAATCCTTCAGTGACTTCATATTGCACTTAGAATAAAATCCAAACTCTTCCCTGGCCGCTGAAACTCAGCGAGATCTGACCCCCACCTTATCTCTTAAACCTCACTTTTCAAGTCACTCTGCCCTTGCTCACTATCCTCTGACTATCCGGTTTTCTTTGAGTTCCTCAGGCACACAGAGACCTTTCTCCCCTCGGGACCTTTGCACGTACTATTTATTGCCTCTGTCAAGTGAGCAGCAACCCTCATGACACTGTCGCTCTTTCAGGCCTCAGCCTAAATGTCACCGTCTTTTCCTGACCTGATTCTTCCTCAGCTCTCTCTCTAAGATCGTTTTCCTCTGTCCACTTCTATTTTAACCTCATGTTTATCTCCTTTCTTCATGGAGTGTTCACAACTCACAGCTATTTTATGTTCCTCCTCACATTTTTTTTGGTCTGTTTCCCCCTCTAGATTATAAACTTCATGAGTGTTTAGGGACTGTGCTGGGTTTTTTTTGTTTTTTTTTTTTTTTTTTTCCCTCCCTATTGTAGCTCCAGTACCTTCCACAGGGCCTGGCATAGAGTAGCTGTTCAGAATACACTTGTTAATTTTATAAACAAATGAGTAACAAGGTACATGGAATGGAAACTAGAATGTTAATTTTTCAGTAGTTGTGTGTGATAGAACTAGTTTGGAAGTAGTTTCCAGTGGTTCTAGGATGATTTAAAAAAGATGAGTGTCCGTGGTTGATACTGTGTCATTTTAAGCAAATCATTTGATCTTTCTGTTCTTCAGTTTTCCCATACATCAGTAAAATATAATCATACCCTGTTAATTTGTTTATGGAAACGTTACTCATCGAGGCAATTTGGAAGTGGTGGTGAGTGACCACACTGCTAATTAGGCATGCAAATAGGGTATGTGAGTGTATGTGTGTGTTTAATGAAAAATGTACCAGCTCGATGTTTTTTCTCCCTGAAAACTGGGAAATTTGTTTATGCAAATTAATGGGAGTTCATCTTTTGTTAGAAATGAGTGCATGATTAAAAGATCTTTTAGCAAATCTTCATCAGTCAATTTGTGTTTCTTCTTCAATATTGGGGTGGAAAACGGACTTGCAAAATCTTAAGAGGGGCTAGAGAAAGTATCTTGAAGTTGTGACTGTAGAGTTCTGCCTTTTATTGCTGTCTACACTAGCAGGATATACACTATGGTCGAAAGTTCCAAAGCCAATCTCCATAGGCCTGGAATCAAAAGGATATATTGCATTAAGTTTCTGGAATTATTTTTTTCTAACAGCTTGACTTTTTATATGTTAATGATACCTTACATATTTATAATGCCTTAGAACACATTTTCACGTTCATAAACAGTTGAGAAATTATCAATATTTTAAGGGTATGGAATCTGAAATTACATAATTTGCCCCCAGGCCACATAATTAGTAAAAGCCAATGGCAGAAGGGGGATGGAGGTGAGTAACTGCTCTCAAACTCTAGCCTTTTGACATCTGGCCCATAGTTAGTCCACTACCCTAAGCCATCTCTCTCATAAGAGCTCAGTGCTAAACTGACATTTCCTGGTGGCCCTAATAGAGATTTGCAAATAAGTAGTGAAAATCATTGTATAAATAGAATCACTCTTAAAAAAATCTGTAATTGTGCAAGCATCTAGAATATTAACCTTAGTGATCTCATCTATTCATATATCAAACCTCTTTTCTTTGGTTCATGGCTTACTCCAATTTGGGAACACTTGATATGCTTTTTCAAATCATGACTACACAGTTCTAAAAAGATGCTTCTATTAACTATTTGGGGACCCGACGTACAAAACTATCTTGATCACCTAGTGCCCTCTACTGAAACAGCCGCAGTATAACAATTAGTTTCTTCTAAGAAATTGATTATTGAATGTTCTCAGAATAGAAAAGAATCTCCAATTTGTAGCAACTCTTCAATAAATTCTTTATTTCTAAGAATATTATGTTATATATATGAAGAAATTATATTCCCATCATCCAACTCAGTGACCAACTCAGAGGTCCTTCAATAAGTGTTGAAATAATCTACATGTATTTTGGTTTTTCTAGTGGTGCTCACATGGCATTCTGCTGTGGCATTCTTTTGTAAAGTAACATCATTGTTTTGTGGTTTTAATTGGTCCTCAGTAAATTTCTCTTCCACTCCTATAGCCCTGCCTCGAGATTTGGCAGCCAGAGCGATTTCTAATTTTCCTCCACACCCATTCCTCCAGACTGTCAGTTTTAGTTTTGCTCAAAATACATTTACAAGATTTATAAGAGCTTGGGATTTTGAGTAAGGCAGATCTGAGTTTAAATTCGGACTGCCACTTCCTTGAACAAATTACTCATCCTTTAAAAGGATTTTCCCATATGTAGAATGGGGAAACAGTCAACTTTGACTCCTAGGATGATTGTGAAGATTCAAGTGATAAAGTGCAAATAAAGGGCTCAGCACAATGCTTGTCACTTAGCAACTGCTCAGTTATTGTTAGCTTTTACTATTATTTTATTAGTTTTTGTTACATTTTGGCTTAAGCATTAGCTTTGTTTGAATATTGAATTCACTGGCTGAGGGAATGCATCAAAGGACTGGTTGTTGCGATACTGGACAGCATTTGCAGAACGTATTTATTAAAAATCTCTCAAGGAAGGAAATTTCTGAAGAAGATCCCCACATTCTATAATTCTTTTTTCATATCTCATGTTCTAACAATTTTCAGCCAGAAAGACTTGCCCTAGATTCCCATCCTTTCAGGCCTCTTTATACTTACCATTTTTTATTAGTTCTTCTCCATTCTTTGTGAAGATGGTAAATAATCTTCATTTAGTAAAATGTGAGGGCCTAGAGCACAAAGAAAGGGGAATTTGGAAATCATGGAACTGGAAGAAGTTGGGACAAACAAGGTTTTGTGTATGTTACTATTCTGGAGTAAAGGAGTTGGCCACATTTTAATTCTGCTTTAAACGAAAGAAAAATCTTCAGTATGTTGGGGTTTCTATTTAGTGTCAATTTTCATCACATCGATGCATATACATAGTCTAAAAAGCCAAATGGTATTATAAGGCTTGTAATGAAAAATGCACTCTCTGGACCCATCTCTCCCCCCAAACTGACCCCCTCCCTCCATTTCCAACAAGTCACTGCTTTCAGGTCTTTTAGCCAGCTGCTCTGGTATTTATGCTCATATTTCTAAAAAACATGCCTATACTACTGTTCCTTAATATTTCAGTTTCAAATATTAACTATTTGTTACTATTTACCAGCCCCACATTCACAGACACAAATATATTTCCCTCTTTCCATCCCCTCATCTGGTCGTATTGTTAGATGAATACTCAGTATTTGTTATTATGACTTTTATTATGACTCATGGTTGAACAAAGTATGAAGACTAAATTTTCCTTCTTGGTACTACTTTTTATTTTTCCTCAGTTAATAGTTGCCTAGTTCCCTTGCTTATTTTGCTGTACAGCTATGACAAATTACTCTCCCAACTCTTAAGAAAAATTGTTAAGTATCCTTTCAGAATATTAAACATACCAGGTAACCCACTGGTTTCTTTTTCACTTTCTTCCTTTCTTTAAATTTCAAGATATTCATCCTAGAATTCTCCAATGTCTTGTTCCAATCTAGGTTCTGGTACATAGTAGTCATCCAGGTCTTTGCTTCATCTTCAATTTGAGAAATCCCTTTGCCTTGGTGCTTTATTGGATTCCATTTCCTGGATCCTATATCTCCTACTGTACTGGATATAGTCCAAAATTCCAGTTGACCTACTCTCCCCTACAACTCCTCTCCTCCCTTTGCCACTCTGCTATGTACAGGTATGTCTTGTTTTATTGTGCTTTACTTTATTGCACTTGGCAGATAATGTGTTTTTACAAATCAAAGGTTTGTGGCAACCCTGCATTGAGCGCTTCTATCAGCACCATTTTTTCCAACAGCACTTGCTCACTTTGTAACTCTAATGTCGCATTTTTGGTAATTCTTGGGATATTTCAAACCCTTCACTAGCAAAGAGGTTGTGTATGATTCAGTGAAGGCTTAGATGTTAATTATTGCAGTGGTCTGGAACCAAACCTGCAATAACTCTGAGATATGCCCTTCTCTTTGGCCTTCGATTAGATTTGGCCTGTGGGAGGCTCAGCAGTCCATCTGAGGGAGGAAAATGAAGGTGGAGTGTTTGCTTTCCCAACTTCTTCCCTCTGTCTAAAGCCACAGATCCCATCAGGTGGCCCTCTTCAAACAGCATTGTCTCTGGGTTCCAGTAACCACTCCCTTCCCGCGCACCTTCAGGCCTAGGGTGTTGCTGGCCCAGAGTGCTACGCTGCTCCTCATTGCTTTCCCTAAACCCTGTCCACACCTTTCTAAACAGCCTCCTCGGTGACCCAGTTTGAGAGCGCCATCTGGTTTGTTCCTTCTTTTTGGTGACACGTTCTCCAGCACACGTTCTCAGTTCCTGAGAAAGGGTGCATGGGCAGTCATTTTTTTTTCAAAAACCTTGTTTGCCAGAAAATATCTTGATTCTACCCTTGCACATGACCAGCAGTTTGGCAGGGATGGACATCTAGGTTAGAAATAATATTGCCTCATACTGTTCTTGCTTCATTGTTTTCTAGCTTCAACTATTGCTGTTGAAAAGCCTCAAGATATTCTGGTTATTAACCCTTTGCATGTGAGTTGGTTTTTTGGGTTTTTTTGTTTTTAAACCTCTCAGAGCACTTACGATCTTTTCTTAACCTGAGGTCTGAAATTCAGCAACGATGTGCCTTGATGTGGGTCTTTTTCATTTGTTGTGCTTTTTCCTGTGTTATGTATACTCAGTCTTGAAAACTTGTCCTTAAACTATAGGAAATTTTGTTATATTATTCTTTTTCTAATTTTTTATATGCTATTTTCTTTTTCATTTCTTTCCAAATTTGGTGTTGGAGCTCAACTGACTCCTTTAATTTTCTCTCTTTTTTAAAAAAATTTCTCATTTTAGTTCAGTTTATGTTTTTATTTTACTTTTTTGGTAGATTTTATCTTCTAACTTTCCTACTTAATTTAAAATTTTTGTTGTATTTTCCATTTCCTAAGTATTTTGCTGTTGTTATTCTCTAAATGTCATCCTTTAAAAAATAGCTTTATCCTCTTATTTCATGGATGCTGTCTCTTTTATCTCTTTGAGGATAAGTTATTTTTTTATGGCAATTTTTTTTTCTGTTACCTACTTTTTTCAGTTTTCTCCAAGTTTTTTTTGACTATTTTTATTGGGTCTCTTCCATGTTAGAGATGTTCCTCGAGTGTCTGATGATTCTTGCTGTACATTTATATTTAAAGTTAAATCTCCTTCCGGGATTCCAATTATATGTGTCTTAGGCTGCTTAAAATTGTCTCACTGATGATTCTTGTTTATTTTTTTCAGCATTTAAAAAAATCTGGAAAGATACACAGAAAAACTATATTGGATAGTTTCTATTACTATCCCTCCAAGTTCACCAAAATTTTTCTTCTGCAGTGTATAATCTGCTGTTATTTCCAACCCTCTTTTTAGAGGTTCAGTTTGTGTCTTTTTACTATTTTCCATGTTTCTGCTTATTATTCAATCTTTCCTCTACCCTGTAGAACATAGGGAATATAGTTATAATGACCTTTAATGTTCTTGTCTATAACTGTATCATCTGTCTCATTTCTCAGTATGTTTTTATTTATTATTTTTTTCCTACTTATTATGGATTGTGTTTTCCTGCTTTCTTTGTGTCTGGTAATTTTTTATTAGATGCTGTACATTGCTATTTTACCTTGTTGGATGCTGGATATTTTTGCATTCTTATAATTATTCTTAAGCTTCGTTCTGGACCTAGTTAAGTTACTTAGAAATAGTTTGATCCTTTTGAAGCTCGCTTTTAACTTTATTAGGTGAGACCAGAGTAACCTTCAATCCAGGGCTAATTTTTGCTCCACTACTAAGGTGATACCCATGACTTACAATTTTCCACATTTGTAATTCCACTGTTTTCTATCCTCACAATTTTTCATTATTCCCAGCAAATGAAGCACATGTTTCAAGGAAAAAACAGATTAATGAACTGAGAATTGACCATTGGATTTAGCAACATACAGGCTATTGGTGATGCTGGTAGGCAGTTGAGTTGAATGTTGATGGCAAAACTCTGATTGGAGTAGGTTTAAGAGAATATAGGCAAAGAACTTATAAACCGAGAATACAGTCAACACTTTTGAAGAGTTTTATTATAACAAGAGTAGAGAGATGGAGTGGGAGCTGGAGGAAGATGTGAAGTCAATAGAGGACTTCTCTCTCACTCTCAGGATGGGATGTTTTATAGCATGTTCCTATGCTCCTGTGAATGATCCAGTAGAGACAGAAGAGCTGTTGTGCAGGAGTGTGAGGGTAGAATTTTTAGAGTTATGTCCTTTATGAGGTAAGATGAGAATGAACGGGATCTAGTGCTCAAATGGAGGCATTGGCTTTAGAAGCACAGAGAGAATTTTAAGACAACTGTATACCCCCATGTAACAAACACCCAAGTCAAGACAAACAGAGAACATTTCCATCAACACAGCAAGTTCCCTCCAGCCCCTTTCTGTTCAGGTCCCTCCTCCTCATCCTTCTACTTCCTGATGTCCAGCAATGCCAGGCAACTACTCTTTTGATGTTTATCACTATAGATACATTTTTCATCTTTTTAATCTTCACTTAGATGGATTAAATCAATAAAGTACAGTGTTTTGTGTCTGGCTTCTTTTTCTAAACACAATGTTTTTGAAACTATCTATTATGTGTATCAATAGTTTGTTATTTGTTATTGCTGAATAGTATTCTATTGCATGAGTATACCATAATGTGTGTATTCATTCTCCTATTGATGAACATTTGGGTTGTTTCCAGTCTGGGGCTATTATGAATAAATCTGCTATGAACATTTTTGTGCTAGTCTTTTTGACAACTTTTTTTTTTTAACTCAAAAATCTGTACATTGAGACAGATACATTTCCTTAGCTGCAGTTTCATATACCCAGTTGCCTACTTGAATCACCACTTGAATGATTCCTAGGTTCCTCAAAGTCAAGATGTCCCAAACTGAACTCTCACCCTAACCTGATCTGCCTCTAGTATCTCCCCTCTTAGTAACAGCGCAACTATCCACCCTGCAGCCCCTGCTAGAAACTAGTAGTTATCCTTAACTCCTCCTCTCTCTTTTCTGCAGTGTCTAAACATTCACCATATCGTATTGATTCTGTCTCCTAAATGTTTTTTTTTTGGGGGGTGGAATATCTTTTGAATCTACCCACTTATCTACACTAGATTCCAATCCATTATCTACATGGAAAAAAATTTTTTCCTGAATTTTCTCAAATCTGATCATCTCTCTCCTGTTAAATTTTCCCATAATATCTCATGACTCACCTTTAGGATAAAAACCAAACCCCTTAGCATGGCTTATAGTCATTATCCAGGCCCGGATTACCCCTCTAGCCTGGTCTCTAAGCTCCAGCCACAGTGAGCGTGTTTCTGTTCTTCAGATGTCCTCTACTGCTTCTCAGGCTTAGAAGAGCTCTTCACTCTGTCTAGAACACTCTCTCCCCTCCTCTTGTTTGTCTGGCTAATTCTTAGCAATCCTTTAGATCGCAGTTAAAATTTCACTTCTTCTAATTTGTCCTCTTTGACCCCTAAAATAGGCCAGTTCTCTCTATTGTATGTTTCATAGCACACATCTGATTATAACCATTTGTTGGATTTTCTTTATTTCCCACTAGCTACTAGACGACAGTCTTGTTCACTGTTGTATTTCCAATGCTTATCACATAATAATGGCTCAATACATGTTTGTTAATTGAATGACTGAATGATGTTTAATGGACTTTAAAGTCCGCTGCCCATATTTTGTAGTGTAACTTCCTCATTTGGAACTCATTTTGATTTATTTCTTAGTTAGGTTAAAATATACTCAAGATTTCTTTAAAGAAGAGAACATGAATAATATTTTTATTCTAAAACCTCTCATGTTTTTCTCTTGCCATCACACATAAACACATTGGTTCACACTTAAACAATAGCTTGAATTTCAAATTTTATCCCTCTAAACTTTGTTACAAGCTTTGTTAAAGTGGAAGCTCTAAATGAGGACTACCTGATTTTTGATCATTTATAAGCAATCTTTTTTAATCTGCCTGAGTGCTTATAAAATCCTTGTGATCTGACTTTTTTCCTCCAGGATATGTCTACGTGTGAATCTTTTTCCATTAATTTTACATCACATTTTTCTTTATTTTTAAATCTTCTTTTAGGTCCAGACATTGTTATTCAGTTTGTCTTTGACTTACTATTGCTTCTGTCCTAATTCCTTTGGGCCACTCCTCAGACATACTCATAATTCTGTTTGGGTTTTGTATCATATCCTTTTCTTTTGTCCTTCTGAATCTGTTTTGTACAGGTCATAACTTCTTGTTTTCTTATTAAGGATGTCAAGCTGTTTTCTAAGGGAAAATCACTTTCAGAGATAAGTAAAACTTCTGAATCTTCAGGGCTATGTTCATTTCCCTTTTTTCTATACTATTTTTTTGTATCACTCTTGGGTGAGAAAAAGGCTTGGCTGTCTGTCATGGACCAGAATTCTCAGGATTTGGGGCAAGTTGTATGCCAATAGGCAGGGCTGGCCACCTGCTGTGGGTAGGGAGCAAAGGGCAGCCCAAGTCTAAGAGCTTTGCCAAGCAGTCTTGAGAAGCAAACAATAATCTGAAACATGAAGTCTGTAGGAGAGGGTGAATTCAAGAACTGGATCATCTTCAAAGATTGAACTTAGCTAGAAGGTTCTGGAAACAAAGCCAGGAATGCTAACCTGAGGAAGTAGAACACACAAGCACGTGATAGCTTTTCATGATGCTAGATTTGGTTGTTTTTTTTTTTTTTTTTAATATTTGATTCTGTCCTGGGAAGGCACTGCAGGATGTTGGGATATATAGATGATTCCTGCAACTCAGGGAGCTTACATTCTAACAGATACCTTGGAAAGCTGTCATTTTCTTTCCTTTTCTTTTTCTTTCTTTCTTTGTTTTGTTTTGTTTTGTTTAGTGGGGAGGTAATAAGATTTATTTATTTACTTTTTTTTAGTGGAGGCACTGGGGATTGAATCCAGGACGTCATACATGCTAAGTGTTCCCTCTACCACTGAGTTACGCCCGCCCCCTCTTTGGGGGGAGTTATTAAGACCTTAAGTCAGTTAGGAGAGTTTTCCCCACTCTTTGTAGTCTCATCTGTACCCAGTATACCATCATATTCCCAGACAGGAAGTGTGGGTTTCCTTTGGCTCTACTTTCAGACCTTTAACTAGAGGCCAGGTTGATATACCCGCATCCAGACTGATTCCCAGTATTTTTTTCTTACCTGGCTCTCCTGTACCACTATGGGACACTGTGGTCCTAATGTTACAGCCTGACGGATAGGAACTAACTGATTCTCTGACAAACAAAACCGAACCAGTAGCATTCATGATCTGCTATCAGCTCAACAAACACTGTGACCAACAATTTGCCTGTGGACTTTGTTCATGGGGACAAATCTGCCAGGGCGCAAAGGACCACTACCTGCTTCTCCATTCCTATCCCATCCTTCCCCACTGAATTTTGGAAGTGGCAGCCTTCGGATGCACACAGGAAGATGCCAGCCTCTAATGGTACCATAACTAAAAAGCATAATTTGGGATTTTGGAGACAAAAGAGGACTGGCTACTCAGTTTGTAACTCTCTGTGGATCCTGGCTTCCTAAATCAGCGGGCTGACAATGGGGGAGGGGTGCTCAGACATCCTATCTTTTTTCAAATGGTTGGATCATGAAGCAGAGTACGGGCAGGCCACCAATTGTTTTCCTGAATCCAACTCCATTGGCCTCATAAATTGGAGTCATTCCTCCTGGCAATAAGCAGCCTGTCATTCTTTACGCTCTGTGTTGTTATGAATTTTATCATTTTTCTTTACCTCTTTATGTGTTTTAGGCAGCATTTGGGAGAGGCTGAGTCAGGGGCTGCCAAATACCACTTAAAACTAGAAATGCCCCATTGCTTTTTACAACTGCATCAACCTGTCCTCATTTCATCGAGCTTCTTACTGCGGGGTTTCCCTGGGCACAGATTTCCCGGGACACAGCCAATCTACAGCTGGTCTTCGCAGCCAATCTACAGCTGGTCTTCGTCGGGCTACTCAGTCTGTTATCTCCTTCAGAGGATTAATCCACTCTCACACCTTCATGTCTGATGCCTGATGATTCTCAAATTGCTGGTTCTAGCCCTGTCTTCTCACTTGAATTGGGGTTCTTTATTTTCTGATTAAAAGGTGATTCTACTTGTCCACTTCACAAAATTCTTGTGTCTCTGCTGGATATACTTCAGCCTTAATTATTAAAACTGCTAACTAGCAGAGCCAAAAGTCACGGGGACAGGAAAGAAACACTTTGTGCAAGGACCAGTGGTTACACTGTGGGAGGCATAACCCCCATTTCCACTCTTTTCATTCCCAGAAAGCAGAAAGTGCACCATAAATTAGTCAAAGGTTTAGAGTTTACCTTATCCTGCAGGATCACCCTAGCTTCACTCAATATAGCATAGTCCCTGCCATTGGCAATGTAAATAACACTTTTCAATGGCCACGTCACTGATGTGTAAGAACAGTATCAACTGCTTCTGGGTGATGGGGTGCAAGACAAGACCTGTGAGTCCAATGGGTGTCATACTATTGACTCACAGAGCTCTTTTGTCTGAAGCAATGTTATATGGAAAGTTCATCTCATCTAGATGTTTTCAGTTGCAAGGCACAGAATATCCACCGAGTTATAGTTCTTGAAGGTTTCCCCACAGGAAGGATATTTCATTCCCACTGTCCTTCAGAGTTCACCTAAATGGAGCTGAATATCACAGAAATCCTTCTAGGGCAAGAGCTACCATAGTGTACAGAGCTTTCTATAAACTTGGTTAGATTTTTTTTTTCCCCTCCTCAGGCAAATGATCTAAGGAAATAACCACAAGGTCACAAAAGTGGGATGTTGTAGGTGTGGCAGTGAACTCAAAAAAACATGGTGGGAGTGTGAGCCACCTATACATGTAACTTCCTTGTGACTTAGTGTAGTACTGTTTACGTTGTTTTGACTTGATGATGGGGTGTTGATGCTTGACTTTATGTCTAGTTAGTTAATATTGAGTTTATGGTGGATACAGGTACCTCAGGGCATGCATTCAGTATCCACAGGGATCAATATAGCAAGCCGCACGCTGTTTCTAAAAGAATGACACATATATGTGTATGTATTTTATTATGTACACATTACATATAATATATTACATAATTTTAAGTAAGAGAGCATAGATTAGTTTAGCTTTAAATTCATGGTATGATTCTCCTAACAAACCTTAGCACAGCCTCTATGTAACATTATAATTAAATACGCTTTCAGCATCATGGGCTTGCACTTCAGCCTGGATAAGTTGGAATACTTCCTCTAAAATGAAGACCAGGTTGTGGTCTAAAAAAAAGAAAAACATAAATACAAAACAGAAACAGACTTATAGACATAGAATACAAACTTGTGGTTGCCAAGGGGGTGGGAAGGGACAGACTGGGATTTCAAAATGTAGAATAGATAAACAAGATTATACTGTATAGCACAGGGAAATATATACAAGATCCTGTGGTAGCTCACAGTGAAAAAAAAATGTGACAATGAATACATGTATGTTCATGTATAACTGAAAATTTGTACTCTACACTGGAATTTGATACAAAATTGTAAAATGACTATAAAAAGGGTTTTAAAAAAAAGATCATCACCCTTTAAAAAAAGTACACGAAACTCTAAACAAACAAACAAATAAATATTTGATGAATGAAAAAAAAAAAAAGACCAGGTTGCTTCTCTACCTATCACTAAGAAAGAGACCCAATGTTTGGTGAGCCTCCTTGGATTTTAGAGGCAACATATATCACATGAGTATGCTGCTCTGATCCATTTTCAGGTTAACACATTTTCAGCTTTGAGAGGGCGCCAGAGCAAAAGAATTTTCTCCAGCTAATCAGGGCAGGTCTGGGAGCTGTAGGGAGATGATGGAAAATTCTAATAGGAGAATCAAAATTCTAATAGGAGAATCAACAGAAAAACTATACTGTTTTGGCAAGTAACTAGTCTATTTTTGTTAAGCAACTCTTGTTTTGATACAAGTCTCTTGTAGAGACTGAACACATGACCATAAGATGCCAGGGGGCCATGAATTCTGAGGGGCTCTCCCTGGACCAGGTGTTACACGATCTACCTAGCCATAAAGTCTGATGTTTTTAGCAGCAGCCCATCATCAAGTGTAAGTGGTCTATTTTGGGCCACGAACAGGGAAAGTACAAGTAAGTGACATGTACAAATGACTCACATTTACAGCATATCTTCTGCTGCTTCTTCCTCAGCCCATACCTAGGGCTTCATGTGAAATCCTCCATGATCATTTACCAAGGAGAAAAAAAAAATTCCATTCTGGCTTACATATATTCAGGTTTTACTGGCACCAACCAGAAGGCTCACGGTTCTATTTAGCCAGAAGGACAGATCAGAGGTTTACTTTCAGAAAAATTAAGTTTGAGACATCCATTACTCATCCAAGTGGCAATGTCTTCACTTGGATAAGTGAGTCTGGATTTTAGGGAGGTGGACCAGGCTACAGGTACATTCAGAGGTGATCCTGAAGAACAATGCAGGAGAAAAACCCTCCCACCCCCATCAGTTACATTTCAAGCAGGACATTACATTATTCATTTTCAATATACATTATTCTATTGCCTAGAATAAGAGGTAACATAAGGTAATTATGTACACTGATTCATGGGCAATAACTAGTACTTTGATGAATGGTCAGAGACTTGAAAGTAAAATAATTGAAGTGCTTACAAGGACTTTTCGAAAAGCAATATTAGGACATATTTCTCCGAATGGGCCCTGAATGTTAGAATATTTGTGTCCTATGAGAATGCTCACGAAAGATACCCGCTTCAGAGGAGGATCTCAACAACAAGGCAAAGTGTCTGGTGCTATAGGTGTCACTTAGCCTCTTTCCCCATCCACCCAAGTATTTGTTGAGTGAGTTCATAAACACTTAGATTCAATGACTGTTAACATTTTGCTACATTTGCTTCACTTCTCTTTCAACTGCACTATTTATACACATGCACACACATTTTTTTTTTAATGATTTCTTTGAGGGTAAGTCGCAGGAATCATAAAACTTCATTCTTAAATAATTCAGCATGCATTAGCTATGGTACATGCAATACATAAGTACAATGCAGTTATTACACTCGGGATAATTCACATTGGTGTATATATACAGTCTGTATTCAGATTTCCTCAGTTGTCCCAGTACTGTTTTTATAGCAGTTTTTAAAAATTTGACACAGCCTCCGATCGAGGATTAAGTGCGTTGCACTTAGTTATCATGTCTTTTTAATGTTTTGAAATCTGGTACAGTTCCCAGCTTGTTTTTATTTTATGACATTGGTGGTTTTAAAGAGTCCATGCCAGTTGCTGATAGTTTCTAAATAAATGCATATTCGTCTCCTCAAAATGTTTTTGCTTCCTGTACCTGCAGCTCCCAGCTCTGGTTACTCATTATTCTGAGAAATCAAAAGAAGAATGCTTCTACCAGGGAATACAACAGCAGTTGCCTCAGATTTGTAACTCAGACTCCTGTCTGATTTTTTCCAGTTACTTTTACCACTGGTCCAATTGACAGGAAAGGGAATTATGATGATTTATTGAGGTAACTGATGTTGAATATTGGGGGGAAATAGGATTGTTGCTACATAATGGTGGCAGGAGTAGTATAGATGGAAACCAGGTGATCATTTGGGGCTCCTTCTGTTATTGACACATTCTGAGGTAGAAGTTAATGGAAGACTACAGCAAATTATACAGGTGGGACCATCAAAGGTTCAGATCTTTCGAGAATGAAGGATGAGTATCTGGTAAGTATCTAGCTGAACGCAAAGAGAATATGGAGTCTTCCTTTAAGAATGAGGTTCATAAATATCTCCTGTGCTCTCATGATCAGTTTCAGGAAGAACTGTAGCATAGACCTGTACTTTCTCCCCTGCTGTGTTGCATTGGAGTAAGGGTCAACATCTTTGTAATGACTTTATGACTCCATATCATTTGGCCCCTTCTCACCCTTCTGACCTCATATTTTACTACTCTCACCATCACTGGTTTCCTTCCTCAGGGCTTCAGTGCTTGTTGTTCACCTTGTCTCAGTGGTTGTTCCCTGGATACCTGCCTATCTCATTTTGTCTCATCATCTCATCCCATCCCATCCCATCCCATCTCATCTCATCCCATCCCATCTCATCCCATCTCATCCCATCTCATCTCATCCCATCTCATCCCATCTCATTCCATCTCATCCCATCCCATCTCATCTCATTCCATCTCATCCCATCCCATCTCATCCCATCCCATCCCATCTCATCCCATCTCATCCCATCTCATGTCATCTCATCCCATCTCATCCCATCTCATGTCATCTCATCCCATCTCATCCCATCTCATGTCATCTCATCCCATCTCATCCCATCTCATCTCATCTCATCCCATCTCATCTCATCTCAACATCTTTTTTAGGTCTTTATTCAATGTCAACTTCTCACCGAGGCCTTCTCTGGTTACTCTGTCTAAAATTGCAACTCTTCCATATATTTCCTTCCCCCACACATTTTCTTTTTTCTCATCACTGTCTAAACAATGTTTATTGCTTGTCACTCCTAATAGAACATTTGTTCATGGCCATAACTCCAGTGAATAGCTGCATGTACATGGCAAGTATTCAATAAACAGTTGTTGAATTAATTAATAAAGTATAGATTTATATATTAAGATTATTTAAAATATTTTCTATTTCCCCCACTGTTATATATTGGATGTGTAGTTGGTGCGTGTTTGTATGAGTTAGTTTAGAGGTTAGAGAATATTGTGATGGGATAATGATAAGATTAAAGGAATAATAGACATTATTCAGGAATTGTGCACTTGAAGTTGGATGAACTAATTCAATGGTTGATAAACTTTCTCTGTAAGGGATCAGATAGTAAATATTTTAGGCTTTGTGAGACATAGTCTCTGTTCCAACTATTCAGCTTTGCCACTGTAGAACAAAAGTAGGTGATATGTAAACAAATGGGTATGGCTGTGTTCCATTACAACTTTGGTTACAAAACTAGCTTACAGAAAATAGTTTACCACCCCCCGCACCAACTGATAGTGTCCCCATTTTGGGGAGATGGAGAACATGCTTTCAGTTATTGAAGGCTATGTTGCAGTGTAATGAGCAGAGGCATTTACTGGTAAAAGAATGAGAAGAAGTATGTTTGCTTCTGTTGGGCAGTTACGAGAGTGAATTGCAGTGACGTTTGCCTTTTTCTTTTTGGTTTGCTAGTATTTGAAGCTCTTTTTGTATGTATACAGGGTTTCTGCCTTCTGTTAGAGAAGCTGGCCATTCCAGACACTTGCTCTTCCAGCATCCTTTGTATTTATGACACATATAACTTTTGGGAGGTACTAGTGGAAATGAAACTGCGAGGAACTCAGGGGAGATTGCTGAAAGATTGACTCCACGGAACAGAGTGGTAGAATTATCATTTGGTGACACTGTGTCTGGTGTTAGTGATACTGGTGGTGCAAGATGTTGCAAATAGTGCTTTGTGTCAGTAGGAATGGTGCTCTCACTGTACCAATCCCAAAGAGTTATTATGAGCATCTTTTTTTTATGGTTAGGTAGCTCAGAGTCTGGTTCTCCAGTTCTCCAGTAAATTCTGTAAGTTATCCAGTATCCTTTCAATAAATTCCTTTTCTGAGTCAGCCAGAGTTGATTTCTGTTGCCTACAACCAAAACCTCAGATTAAAATGCATTATGTTTACAATGACCAAACAATCCTGCAACACAGTCATACAGCTCTTTTATAAATGAGTGTCAGCTAGATTAAGTAATTTTTCCACTGGGGTTTTCATTTCAGTTATGATATTTTTAATTTCTAAAAGATCTAACCGATTTTTCTTAATCTTCCTTAAAAAATAAGGCATCTCCTACTATGTTTCCTTCCTGCATTTCTTTAGGTAGTGCCAGATTTATGGTAGCTAGAGTTTATAATACTATGACTCTACTTCTCATCATTGATTTTTTTCAGAATATCAACGTGATAGCTCCATTTAACTTGAGAATTGCTATTTTAATTTGAATACTTCAGATATATTCTCATTACTTCACTGCCAACACACACACACACACACACACACACACACACACAATCTGTTCTCTTAACTAAATCTCTTCCAAATGTTATTTTAAAAATTCAGTTCCCTTTTCTCTAATTCTTTTTGTGCTTAATTTCCAGATTACATAATTATCAGGTTATTTTGTACTTCCACAACACTATTTGTGTAATATATTTTCCAGCAATTATTTAATATATTTATTGTTTGACCATATTGCTAGCTTTTGTACCCAAGGACAATATTCCCAAGGACCTACAAAGAGGTTGCTTGAAAATTATTTGTTGATTGACTTTTTCTGCCATCAGCTCAGTATTTCCTCCCACTGAGGACTCCATTTAATATTCAAAATAGTAACAGGAAGAAGGCCCTGAGTGGAAAAAAAATGTTATGTTTAGTTCTAAACATAAACTATTAGATCATGTAAATATCTAGGGGTCTTCCTGTGGTCTGAAGCAGGTTATTGCTACATTTGGCTCCTTACAGCATGGAAAATTTCTCAAAGACCAGAGAAGGACTTTTAAATTCAGAGGGACTTTCCAATCAGGCTGAAAGTGAGCTGGGAGATATGAGCTAATCTAGCTTAAAAGCCATTTGATAGCTTAAAGTGCCTCTGACAGCTTTTTGAACAAAAATGGCTCTAACACCTCTGATTTCAGGAAGCCCTGTTATTAATGCATATATGAATGTTTAACCAAACTGTATGGTTTCTTTTCTTCTTTCATTTTTAAGAATGAGGAATCTTGTAGCCTACATGAGTAAGCAGAGAGTTTTCTGGAGAACTCCCTAAGCATATGGGGTCTTTCCCCACTGTTCCCACTTCCCCTATAAATAGAGTGATCATGTAATTTATGTCTCAAATTGAGACAATTTTGAAAATGAAAGGGACACCATTAATAATTACACTCAGAAGACAAGCAACAACTACATCAGGCAAACTGGTTTGTATGGTCAGCTTATCTATATATAAGCCACGTCCTGCCAGTTTCATGCTATTCTAACTCACAGTTCACTAAATGGGATATTTTTTTTTAACTTGTCTCTATTTGGAAAAACCTCCTCCCACCCATGGAGATTTTATTTCCTGGATAAATCTTCCATGACCCCTCTTCCTTATAAAATGCCCCAAGTTTGAGCCATTTATTTTGTAGTAACATGCTTGAGATCTCACCTAGATATTGAATGTTTCTTGATGCCACATGAGTCATGTTGGGAAGTTTGGGTATGGTGGTGAAAGGGAATGAGATGCTCCTGTTTTCCATGCCAATGGTGCACATGGAGTCTACTGCTCAGATTGTCTTGTTTGTATTTTTGCAATATGAGTTGTAGGCATGCTGGTTTCATAGTTTGGGGACTGATTAAATTACTCGTGGAACCTCTCCCCAAACGAGATTTCCTCTTCCCATTCTTATTCTTCAATTCATCATAATGGACACTCTAGCAAATGCAACAAGACAAGAAAAAGAAACAAAAGGTATGCAGATTAAGAAGGAAAAATCAAAACCAGCTTTGTCCACAGATGACATGATCGTTTATGTACAAAATTTCAAAGAATCAACAATTAAAAAACACTCCTGAAACTAATAAGCAATTATAGCAAGGTTACAGGATACAAGGTTAACATACAAAAGCCAATTGCTTTCCTATGTATTTTCAAGAAATATTTGGATCTCGAACCTAAAAGCAAAACATCATTTATTTTGACACAAACTGAGAGGGGGATGGAGAGACAGAGAAATACAGAGCCAGAAACTGAGAGATGGAGGGAGGGAGAAGGAGAGAGGGGGAGAGAGAGAAATACTTTGATATAAATGTAATTAAATATGTATAAGATCTATAGGAGGAAAACTTCACAAAACTCTGATGAAAGAAATCAAAGATCTAAATAAGAACTGAGATAGCCCATGTTCATGAATAGGAACACTCAATATTTTCAAGATGTCAGTTCTTCCCAAATTGATCTATAGATTTAATGCAGTCCCAATCAAAATCCTAGAAAGTTGCTCTGTGGATATTGACAAACTGCATGTAAAGCTTATAGGGAGAGGCCAAAGACTCAGGAGCCAGCATAATACAGAAGAAGAACAAGAGGGAGAAGAAGAAGAAGGAGGAGGAGGAGGGGGAGAAGGAGAGGAAGAAGGAGAAGAAGGAGAAGAAGGAGAGGAAGGGGGAGAGGAAGAAGAAGGAGAAGGAAGGAGGAGGAGGACAACAACAACAACAAACTTTGAGGACTGACACTACCTGACGTTAAGACTTACTATAAAGCTGCAGTGATCAAGACAGTGTGGTATTGCAGAAGACACAGACAAATAGATCAGTGGAAAAATATGGAGATCCCAGAAATACACCCACATGTGGCTAATATTTGACAAAGGAGCAAAAGCAATTCAATAGAAAAAAGATAGTCTGTTCAACGAATGATACAGGAACAACTAGACATTTACATGCAAAATTTGAATCTAGACACAGATGTTACACCTTCCACAGAAATTAACTCAAAATGGGTCACAGACTTAAATGTAAAATTTTAAACTATAAAACTCCTAGAAGAAGAAAACATAGGAGAAAATCTAGAGGACCTTGGGTTTGGTGATGACTATTTAGCTATCACACCTAAAGCACAATCCATAAAAGAAAACAGTGATAAGTTGGACTTCACTGCAATTCAAGACTACTCTGTGAAAGACACTGTTAAGAAAATAAAAAGACAAGCCATTTGTCTGGAGAAAATATTTTCAAAACATGTCTGATAAAGGACTCGTAGCCACAATATATAAAGAACACTTGGGATTCAGTAATAAGACAACAAATAATCCATTTTAAAAATGGGCAAAAAATCAGAACAGACACCCCACCAAAGAAGATACATAAATGATAAGCATGTGTGAAGAGATGCTCAGCATCATATGTCACTAGGGAATTGCAAATTAAAACGAGTTCCTACTCCATACCTTTTGGAGTGGCTAAAATTCCAAACACTGACAACACCAAATGTGGGGAGTGCTGAGGAACAACAGGGACTCTTGTTCATTTCTGGTGGGAATGCAGACAGCCACTTTGGAAAACAGATCAGCAGTTTGTTAAAAAGCTAGATATAATATTATCATCTAATCCAGCAACAGTGCCCTAGGTATTTACCCAAATGAGTTGAAAACTTATGTCCACATAAGAACATATACATAAATGTTTACAGTGGTTCTGTGCATAATTGCTAAAATTTGGAAGCAACCAAGATGTTCTTTGGTAGGTGAGTGGATGAACAAACTGATACATCCATACAATGGATTATTTTGCAGCGATGAGAAGAAATAAGCTCTCAAGACACAAAAAGATATGAAAAACCTTAAATGCACACTGCTAAGTGAAAGAAGCCAGGGTAAAAAGGCTCCACACTGTACAGTATCAACAAATGACATTCTAAAAAGGGCAAAAACTGTATAGACAATAAAAAGATCCGTAGTTTCCAGTGATTTAGAAAGAGGAATAAAGGAAGGATTGAATAGGTGGCACAAAGGGGATTTTTATGGTGCTCAAACTATCTTGTAAGATGCTGTGGTGCTGGATATGTAACATTACACACTATTAAAAAAAATAACTGTACAACACCAAGACAGAACCCTAAAGGAAAACATGAACTTTAATAGTGCATCAATATTAGTCCATCAATTGTAATAATGTACTCCACTAATGCTAGATGTCAGTAATAGGAGAAAGTATGTAGGGTTAAGGAGAGGGTATTTGGGAACTCTCTGTATTTTCTATACAATTTTTCTGTAAGCTTAAAACTGCTCTAAAAATAAAGTATATTAATAAAAAAGCAGGTATGAATTTTTACTAACGGTACAGTCTATTTGAAAAGAAATATTTCATTGATTAGTAGTGCTTTACCTTACCCATATTTTAACAGGCCTTCATTTTTTTATGTGGAGCAACATGCAACTTTTTTCTCTTCATAAGGGCCTGCTGGAACAAGAGGAGAGCTATGTTAGCCTTTGATGGTGTCTCTCCAATGGTTCTGGTTTTGATTAAATTCCTTTAATTCACTGGTCTCCAGGTTAAAAAAAAAAAGGGGGGGGGGGTTCCTCAGTAAAAGAGAACACATGTATCTAATTTTGCTCCTGCCTAAAATTTCACAAAAACTTAGTAAAAAAAAAAAAAAAAAAAAAAGAAAGAAAAAGAAATTAAGGCCATATGCTGACAAGCTAGAAAACAGGAGAATAAACAAAATTAATGACATTTTGCATGCCAAGAAGCAAATAGATTGGTGGTTGCTGTCTCAGGAGTCCAGTGAAAGCAGACTCCTAAAGTAGCAGGGAAAGCCAAGAACTAAACTGACTTGCATTGCAGAAATGCTTAAAATGCCAAGAATTAGCAGGACCAGGTACCTCTGGAAATGGAAATAAAAGTGGAGGGAAGGTTAAAGGAAGATTAGTTGAAAGATAATGAAGAAGCAGAGAGCTAAATTTTATCACTTGCTCCATGCTGCTGATTATCTACTCCATGCCCCCACAAAAAACTAGAGACTTTTTTTTTGGAGAGGGCAAAATAAAGTCTCTGATCTGAGGGTCATCAGTCACAGCTGAATGTGCAGTACTGTACCAAACAAGGGGGAATGTGAGTGTATGCTGAGCACTGAGTCCCAAGTCCTCTCACCACAGTTGGTTCCAAGTTACTGGCAGTCAGGCCTAGACCTTCTAGGCAGGAGATTGGAAGATCCTTCTCTGGGGAATCAGACCAGTCCATGAATAAAGCTAAAGATAACAATTCAGGGGTTCCTCAACAACCAACTCAGCCATATCATTTCACCCTAAAACTCAGAGTTGACATATGCTTAAGGTTTTCAATCGGCTTTTGGTGTCCTACTCTTAAACATGAGCATATGAGCAACTGAGTCCTGGAAAGTTGAAGCAATGATATAACAGAAAGATAAAAACTAAAATGAAAAAATACAAGAAAGAAAATTGAGGAAATAGCAATTACACAAGGAGGGAAAAAACTTAAATACAGGAGAAGATATTATGTTCATGAAACAAGATGCTACATAAAAACAATATTCAGATAGCAAAAATAATTCCTTGGAATGAAAATTATGGTAACATGAATGAAAAATTCAACAGAAAACTTGGAAGATCTAGTTGAAGAAATCTTTCACAGAGTAGATCAAAAAGAGCAAGAGCTAGAAAATAAGAGAAGAAGAAAAAAAAAAAAAAAACCCAGAGAACAAGTCTAAGAGGCCCAACAATTGAATAATAGGAGTTCCGACAGAAAGAAGTAAGAAAACACCTGGGAAGGCATTGGCAAGGTAATTTACAAAAATGTCCCAGAACTGAAGCTCATGAGTTTTCACATTGAAATATCTCACTGAGTATATACAACCAGGAATGAAAAAAAGACCCATACCCAGGCACATTACCATGATATTACACTGCAGACAAAAAGAAGATCCTATAAACTTCCAAAAAAGTGGGGGCAGGGGATGTCTCATACAAAACATCAAGAATCAGAATGTCTTTTGATTCCTCAGACGCAATACTAGAAGACAAAAATCAATGGTGAAATGGCCTCAAAATCATGAAGGAAAATTATTTCTAATCTAGAATTCTATACTCAGTAAATATGTAGAGGGGGGAAAAAGACATTTGCAGACATGCAAAATCTCAAAAAAGTTTACTTCCATATACATATCCTTTCTCATGGAGTTACTGAAGGTTGTGTTCCCTCAAAACAGGACGTTTATCCTCAGAGAGAAGTGAAAGAAATCTCCAAGATGTTTGCCAAGGGAGATCCTAGGATGATAGCTATGCAGCCAGTCCAAGTTGGTGCAGGTCAGAGGCTCTGGCACAGAAATATTTAGGAAGATGAAATTGACCGAATACATTAATAAATTTAAACAATGGACAGAAATTTTGATTGAATTAGTGCATAGAAAATTAACTAAACATACATGGAAATTATTAACTCCAGTGAAAGCAAAACATTTTGCAAAAGTGATCATAGTTGACTACTCTGCTCTGAAAGCATCTATACTCATAATAATACAAACACTATACATTTATCTAATCCCTATATTATGATGATGAGGAATGAGAACTGATTGCGTGTGTATGTGTTTAATTGTGGTGGAGTGAGGGAAGACAACAGAGAACGCCCACACCTAAAAGAATGTGATATAACAACACAAGCATGTTGTTTAGAGTATGGAGGTACATACAGAGAAGTCATCTACAGTTGAATGTTCTTTGTTTTAATATATCTTATAAAATTTGTTGACTTTTAAAAGATGAAGACAAAAAGTTAATTGATAACCACAATATTTCAGAGATACTATTTAGGACACTGCAATAGAGATACTATTATTATTAATTATTAATTATTATTTTTTTTTATTTTTATCATGCCTTGTACACGGAGTACTCTCAACTGTTTTTTGAACTGCATCTTTTAAAAGAAGGTTGTAGCAAGTAATTACTGGGCTATAAGATCCTTGCAATCAGGAATTATTTCTTATACATCTTTATAGTTCCTTTGGGACATAGCGTGGCATCATTTGCATTTTACTTGTATTAATGTGTAGGATTTTGCACATTTTAGTCTCATGAAAAACTAAGTCAAATTCCTTTATATTCTTAGTTATAAACAATCCTGTGTTGAATATTTAACTTTACAAATAAGAACTGCTCTTTTTAGTACTTTGAATCTAAGGTCTGCCTGACAATCAAGAAATCAACCAACAACAAAAAAAATTATTTTGGATAAGATAGATCACGTAGATCTTTATTAACTATATCACATTCTCTAGGAAAAGAATCTGAGAGATTGCTCAAGGTCACCCAGAGAAACAGGCAGTACCATCTCTGCAAACTAGATCATTTGCCTAAGCTAAACTTTTGTGATAAACACACTCAGAGTAGGTGTGAGGGAAAAGTCAGAAGGGTTTATCCCACTTGAGATTAACAGGCAGTGTAGTTTGCCTTCAACTGGAGTGTTGATGGACAAAAGACAAAATCTGGTGTGTATATTCAGCTTTCACTTTGTTGAAAGGGGATTGAAAATAGAAAGGAATTCTATTTAGGTTTAGATAGTGAAGGCTGAGATATAGAAAGAACTTTTGTAAAGGGGTAGGGTTGAGATATTTTTTCCTATTGAAGAGCCCCATTTACAAAGCTGCCAGAATAAGCATTTTGCCAGCTTGCTTGTATTTCTGGTGTCTCGATTAATCACATGGCTGTCCTACATCAGCAGTTTTTAATCTATAAAAAGTTCATACCTTCAGAGAGTTAATATGAGAATATCCAGACACTATTTAAGGGCCAGAGATCAAGGAAAACAAAGGAGCCTCTTCATAGGGGGTATGTGAGTACTTTTCTAGTCCTTAGGCACTTGGTAATTTCACAAAGCAGATATGGTATATTTGTCAAGCAAATCTCTTTCGACAGATTCTCCTCCTCTCCATTTGTTCCCTCTCATTATAAATGGAGTTTGTATTCTATGTCTCCATTAGGGGGCAATTATTTTAAGTAGAGCAACTCCACTACTTTCTATTTCCTGTATTAATAGTTGTCTCCCGTATGAAATCTTATCTTGGACATTTTAGATTTAAAAAATAAAAAACTCAGAAGAGCATCCCCAGGACTTCAGGGAGACTACAAATACAACTTTAGAAAACTTTTGAAAGAATGGAATTTAGGAAACAGTACAAGAAAACTGCATTAATAATTTTCTTCTTTTTTTTTTTCCTTTTTTTTGAGAAGAGGTAATTGAGTTTATTTTTTTAATGGAGGTACTGGGGATTGAACCCAGGAACCTCGTGCGTGCTAAGAATGCGTTCTACCACTGAGCTATACCCTCCCCGCAAAATGCATTAATAATTACCACTTAAAAATCTGCCATGCAGAACATAACCACAAACTTAAAAGGACTTATCTCTTAGCTTCTATAATTTTAATTTGATTTTCAGAGATATTTTTCCTAGATAAAATCAAAGGAAGCATTCTGCATTTTTAGCACTAAACGCTGGAAGTGTAATTCAATAATAACGTTTTGCATTTACCGTTCTATAGTTTTATAAATGCTTTCTTATATATTTTTTTGAACTAGACAGTGCAGATATTATTATCATTTTTAGATTGAGGACACTGACATGTGAGAATTTAAGTATTACAGTCAAGACCTTACAATTACACCATGAAAGTCAGGACCAGAATTCTTGATCCATTGTTTTGTTCTTTGCTATCTATCAGTAAAAACTGTATTTTTGATTAATTATAGGCATTCTCATTATAGAGTTCAGTATATGAAGAGAAGACAAAAAAAACTTAATGGGTTTGTTCAACATGATTTTGTAAGAGAAATGAATAGCTAAGAAAAATACGTGATCACTGACTTGAAACCCTTTGCTCAAATGACTTGATCACAATAAATGTAAGAGTGAAGGCTAAAAGGTTATGTAGAACACATTGTCCATTACTGCTCTAAAGGTTTGTCTTAGGCTAAATGTTTCCATTAAAATCCATTCTTGGCAAACACCATAGCCTTTGTATAAGTACTTGTCTCCTCTAGAAATACTAAAAGCAAAAGAGAAAAAAATTTTTCCTGGGTAAATAATGGAAAGAGAACAACCCACTATGAGAGAGAAAAGACAGAACAATTAAGTTTTTGCAACTTAAACATAGGATTATGTTCATCATATACTTGAAAGTTTACAGCAGGCATAAACTATTGTGTGGCCAAGTAATTAAGATAGTATTACAATAACATGCTGTTAATCTGACTTTTTTGTTTATTTGTTTTTTGGGGTTTTGGGGGGGGGTGGTTGGCTTATTTATTTATTTATTTATTTAATGGAAGTACTGGGGCTTGAACACAGGACCTCGTGCATGCTAAGCACCTTTCTTATTTTGTTTATTTGTATCTTCTCTCTTTTCTTCTTGGTGAGCCTGGCTAGAGGTTTGTCAATTTTGTTTACTCTTTCAAAAAACCAGCCCTTGGATTGATTTTTTTTTTCTATTTTTTAATCTTTATTTTATTTATATCCTGCCTAATTTTTATTATTTCTTTCCTTCTGCTGAGTTTAGATTTTGTTAAAAATTAATTTTAAATCAAAGAAACCACTGTATGCTAGGCAAATGGTTGCCTTAGTGTTCTTAAATAAATATTAGAGAATTAAAAATAATTTGGATACTGTAGTGGAAATTGGTCATTATTTGGGCCACCTGAACTGCTTTCCCGTATTTAGAGAATTTCTCACCTTGTACATTTTGGTGGTAAGGAAAGATGTCTCCCATAATGGAGGCCAAAGATGTCAGATAATCATTGTCTCTGCATCCTTTGCACCTAGCATGCAGGCTTGTGACTGAGGCTTTTCAATCAGACGTATCTGCTGGACTTTTGACTCAGACCTGAGGATACAAGCAACACTCGCCCTCCCTCTCTCTCTCTCTCCTACTGGGAGGAGAGATTACTGCAATCTACAATTTCCAATGTAGAGGAGGCTAAAAGGCAGACTGTGTGGTCTACTGCTTGACCAACTGTAGGGGGACCACCTTCTCATGGTTACCCCAGCACTTGCGCCAGTTTCAGCATGGAAATCTCTGAATTCCTGGAAACCATTCAGCCCCAGGAAAACCAGGATGGTTGGTTATTCAAGCCAACTCCCCCATCAGATTAGTTCTGTGGGTGATTTATCTCTCCTGCTTCAAGGCTAGCTTTTCTGCCCTCCCAGCAATTCTGTGAGCCACTTAATATCATTTAAAAAATTATAGAAGAATACCCTTATACCCTTTTAATCTACTATTGATCTGCTTAAATCAGTGAGAGTTGTTCTCTGTTACTGCTACCAAGAACCTTGACTGAAACAGATACTTTTGTGTGTAAGCAATTTGGAAACCTGCGTTTCATGATGACCCTATGAATCATATTGATTTGATTCGGCTCATAGGCTTATTACAGACCCCATTTGATGTTAGTGAAACCTTTTTAATATTTTGAAAGGTGCTACAAAAGCATCAATAATGATTATTCTTACTGTATTTTTTAAATCCTGAGATATTTCTGGTGGTTGAGACTATCATGAACCATCTTCCCTTGATAATAAGATAAACATAGACAGAAGTAAAGTTGCTCACAGAAAATATTTGAGTTTCCCCACTCTACCCATCCTATGCCCCCCAATTTATGAATGCTCTATCTCCAGATAATTTTTTTTCAAATGGAGGTACTGGAGGTTGAACCCAGGTCCTTGTGCATTGCTAAGCATGCACTCTACCACTGAACTATACCCACCCCCTTCCAGATGAATAATTTTTACAGTGAAAAAAAAAAAGAAGGAAGTAGTGACCTAAAAAGTCTTTGCTCAGTTATTCATTTTTGGAGCATATGTAAAAGTTCTTTGTTTTTTTCTCCTAATAGTTAGTCATCCCTCTTGAACATATGTACCTCTCATTCAACTTGACCTTCAGGACATCTTCATACTCCTGCACTATGATTTTTCATCCTCTGGAGAGAAGATGCTCAGTGAGGATACTCCTGTTCATAAAATGGTTATTAAAGTGATTTTATAGTGCTTGCTTTAGCAGCATATATACTAAAGTTAGAATGATACAGAGGAGATTTTCATGGTCCCTATGTGAGGATGACATACAAATTTGTGAAACATTTCATATTTTTTAGAGTTAGTCTAGTGACTATTTCAATATATATGAATATATGTAATTACTCTGATGTACACCTAAAACAAATATGATATTGTGTATCAATTATACTTCAATAAAAATGTTATTACATAAAAAGTACATCTTTATCAAAGGAAAATAGAAGACACAAGAAATTAAATAGAAATAAGCACCCATAATTCTGCCACTGATAACGTTTTGGTATTCTTTTTGGTAAGCATTCATGTCTGTAGCTATGGAATTTTTAAAAATTTGAGGTCAGACTACACATACTATTTCAGAACCTACTTTATTTTTAGTATTGTGAATTTCTTTCCACATATATGCATATAGATGTCATTTTAAATGATTGCACAATTTATAATGTATTGAAGTATCATCCCATTTCATCAGTGAACTCTTGGACATTTTTTGCTCTATAAATAATACTATAAAATTATGTGTCTACCTTTGAACATCTTTTTGATTATTTCCCAAAAGTAAATATAAGAAGTAAAATTTTTACATCAGAAGCTATGCTCATTTTTGAGACTTTTCTTATATTTTGCCAAAGTGCTTCCCTGTAAAGTCATACCCTTTATGCTCCCACTAGTCACCTATGAAACTGTATTCTTCCACCCTCAACAACACTGAGCATTACTGTTCTTTTAAATTTTTATTTATTTGATAAACAAAAAGGTAGCTCATTATTTTATTGGTCGCTAGTGAGGCTAAACATTTTAATATATTTTTTTGCCTTGTGTTTTTTCTTTTTTATATTATCTGCTCCTATAAAGGTGTACGTTTTCTTCAGCGTGAATGCATGAGATTAACCACTTCATTCTGTCATGAAACGCAGAGAAGTAAATTCAAATTTAAAAAATTTATCACTCCCTCCAAGAACTGTCATTATTTGCTTTGTCATCATCACCTAGCTATTTGGTTTGTACAGATTACTTCCTCACTTAAATAGGTTTCTAGTTCATTTTTACTCTTTTATTCCCTTCTCAAGAAGTCCTTAGATTTTCAAAATCTGTTTTTTCTTATCCCATGAACTACCATAGTAATAATATTATACTATTTATTTTAAATAGAGACACTTAGGAGTTTAGATCTTATATAGGCAGAAGTCAAGTGGGTAGTACTAAAATGCAATTATTCTAATCCGTTTTCTCTTTAAAAAAGATTGTCACTCTTAGAAAGTACATCTTTTCTCTTTTTCTTCTATTTGATGAACATAAAAACTATCAAATAAAATAGTTACAATGGTGGTATTTGTCACAAGGTGGGAGTTGAGAGAAAATGTGGTATCTTTGCAGCAGTATTTGCTGCCTGTTTCCCAAGTACTTCACTGTATTTTGCTGACACTCATGTCCACTAGTGTCTCAAAATCTATCATCACCCACTTCTAAAGCCTACCTGGTGGGCGCTGCTGAAGGCTGTTAATATCTATCACACCAGAGAGAGGAGAGTGGGTGAGAAACTCTTCAGGGGATCTTGGTTGGCTTCTATATCTTAGCTCTATTTTTAACTCTCTGCAGTCAATGTTGATGACATTAGACATTTGCTTAATCTCAGTGTGTTCAGTCACCCTTTCTTTGGCTCATTCCTCTCACACTTTAGTTACAGCCTTCTCCAAAGCTACACCCTAGGCTTAGAGTGACCATATGCTCTCTTCTTCTGGAGAGTCCCAATTTCATTTATACTGTCCTGTTGCCAAATCAGATGTCAGACCATATGCTTTATATTTTCTTTGGGGAAATATATTCACCTATTTATGCTTCAGTTCCCTAAACTCTACTCATCAAGATTTCTATTGGTTTTGCTAGACAGTTTATGAAAAATGTTATTAATCCAAAATGCAGTTCAGATGTCTTCTCCTATGGAAGCATTCCATCAGAGCCTTTCTTCCTTAGATGCTGTTCCTATGCACTTCCAGAACTCTCTATTCTTCCCTCTGCAGGGCACAACCCAAGCCTCCGATTTCCATTGCCCACTCGTTGGAATCGCTTTCCTTGATATATTTTGGAAAATGAAGGGTAAGAGGGGTGGCTCCACATCTATTATGGATTCACCCAACTGCACTCTGCTACTCAGAAAGGCATTCTCTGTTCAGTAAGAAAACACCCTTCATTTTTCTGCTGCTAATGGTTTGTTTCAATCATAGATTATAGTCCACAATCTCCTTCCCCCTCCTGATAGTCTGTGGATCTGAGTATCCCAGGGCAGCACATTTCCCCATGTCACATGTTTCAGTCTATTATAATACCACAGGAAAGGGATGGGGTTCCAGGTGCCCTTTCTACACTAAGTTCAGTTACAAAGTCTAGAGTCTACAAAGAGCTTTGGTATTCTGAGGACTTAGGAGACAATCATCAGATCAGGCATACATACACACATTGATCTCCTAAGGACAAACATCAATTTCCAGAGCAGTATCAATAAGAAAGAAAAGAAACATTTTCTTAATTTTTCTATATAACACAGCCCTCGCACACAATGGAGTTAGAATTTTACATTATAATGCAGAGTAGCTCTTTAATTATCTTTCCCTTCCCCTGCCTTTTTAAAAAAATTGATTTACAATATTGTGCTAGCTTTAAGTATACAGCAAAGTAGTTCAATTATATATATTTTATATGTATAATATATATTATAGAATAGAAATAACAAAATAATATATATATATATTCTTTTCCAGATTCTTTTCCATTATAGTTTATTACAAGATATTGAATATAGTATGGTGTATAGGAGTGTGTATCTATTAATTCCATACTGCTAATTTACCCCTCCCCTCCCTTTCGCATTTGGTAATCATAAGTTTAGTTTCTATGTCTGTGAGTCTGTTCCTGGTTTGGAAATGAGTTCACTTGTATTATTTTTTAGATTCCACTTATAAGTGATACCATATTTGTCTTCCTCTTTCTGACTTACTTCATATAGTATGGTAATCTCTAGGTCCACCCACATTGCTGCAAATGGCAATATTTCATTCTTTTTTATGTTTGAGTAATAGTCCATTGTATATATATGTATATGCACATCTTCTTTATCCACTCATCTATTGATGGATGATTAGGTTGCTTCCATGTCTTGACTACTGTAAATAGTGCTGCTATGAACATTGGGCTGCATATATTTTTTTGAATTAGAGTTTTCTCTTGAGTGACACTGCTGGATCATATGGCAACTCTATTTTTAGTTTTTAGAGGAGTCTCTATACAATTTTCCATAGTGTCTGAACCAACTTATGTTCCCACCATCAATGTAGCAGAGTTCACTTTCCTCCACAGCCTCTCCAGCTTTCACTATTTGTAGACTTTTAAATCATGGCCATTCTGACTGGTATGTCCCCTCTCCTGCTTTTAAATAGGGAGTTCCAAGTTGACCAGAAATAATAGACCAACTGCTATGTCTAATTTCCTCCTAATGGATGAAAATGTGATATAAACTGTGACCCTTCTCTGCAGAAAAAAAAATACACCTAGCCAAGGCTATGTAGAATGAAGAATTTTACATAGTTTTAGTGTATCTGTGAATCTTTAGAAGACTTCTACAACTCAGGATAGGATTTTGGTCATATTTATATGTGTGGTAGGCAGTGGGGAAGCAGACGTTAATTAAAGAATCACACAAATTACCACTGTAATTTTAGGTGCGTAACAGGTTGAGTTGCCTTAGGCAGAGAGGTCTCAGAAGGCTTCTCTGGTAAAGTGATGATTGAGAAAAAGTCAACCAGAAGGGTAGAGAGTCCATATAGAAGAAACAGCATCTACCAAAACCCTCTGGCTGGAAGGGGTTGGCATATTTGGGGAATGGAAAGGTCAGTGTGGCTGAAGTACAGAGAATGAGGGAGAGAACTAGTGAAAGTAAGCCTGGAGAGAGAGGAAGGTTATGAAGGGCCTTGTAGACCAGTTAGGGAATTTGGTCTTTATTCTAGGATTACTGGGAACAGTTCTTGGTAGAAAGTTGATATCTGGCTTTTGTTTTGAACACAGCACTCTGGGTATAGTGGGGAGAATGAATCAGAGGGAAGCAAAAGTGAATGGGGAGAGATCGGTTAGGATGTTATGAGTCTAGTCCAGGTAAAAGAGGATGGCAACTTGAAGTAGAGAGATGGCAGTGGAGTTTTCCATGGAAGTGTCTGGGTTCTAGAATAGTCCAGAAGTGAAATTGACAGAACTGAGAGAGGAGTTGGAAAATAGAACAGGTAAGGGAGAGGGAAATGTTAAGAAGAGCATCTAGCTTTAGGGTGTCCATAACAGGTTAAATGGTGGTACTGTTCAGAGAGATTATGTGTACTAATTAGGACCAAATTTTGGTGCGAGAAGCTCGTAGGTTCATTTTGCATCTGTTGAAATTGAGATGCCATTAATTCTTCCACTTGAAGTATGTATTAGTCTTCTTAGGCTGCCGTAACAAAACACCACAGACAGGCAGGGTGGCCTAACAACGGACATTTTCTTATAGTTCTGGAGGCTGGAAGTCCATGTTCAGAGTGCCAGCAGGGCTGATTTCTGGGGTGAGCTCTCTTCCTGGCTTACAGATAGCCACCTTCTCACTATTTTCACATTTTTTTCTATGCACACACAGAGAAAGAGAGACTGTGAGTAAGCTCTGGTGTCTCTTCCTCTTTTTATTAGGACACCAGTTGTAGAGGATTAAGGTCCCACATGTATAATCTTATTTAACTCATTTGCGTCCTTAAAGGCCCTATCTCCAACTATAGTCACATTGGGGGTTAGGGTTTCAACATAAGAATTTGGGGAGGTGGGTGCACAGTTCAATCCATGACAAAGTGTATTACATGATAAATAAAATCACAGATTTTCAAGTCAAACAAAACTGGGCTTAAAAATCTGGCTCCCACAACCCAAGAAGTCCATATTACACATAGCATGGGTAAATAAGTTGTGATATAGCCATACAATGGGCAATTACTGAGCCATGAGAAGGAGTGAAGTATTGACACATACAACAACATTGATGCATCTCACAATAATTATGCTGAATGAAAGAAGCCAGACAAAAATGAGAGATTATAATTCTATTTAAATAAAATTCTAGAAAATACAAACTAATCCTATATGACAGAAAGCAAATTAGTGGTTGCCTGGGGCAGAGGTGGAAAGGGAGAGGCAGGAGGGAGGGATTAAAAAGGAACATGAGAAAACTTGGGGTGATGGATATGTCCATTATTTTGATCATGGTAATGGTTTCACGGGTATATACATATATCAAGAGGTATCAATTGTACACTCTAAATATGCGCAATTCATTCTACATCATTTCAATCTTAATAAAGCTGTTAACTTTTGGAGGAAAAACGAGTAAAAGGAGACTTTCTTTATGCCGTTACAAAGGCCTAAAAGTCTTTCTTCATAAGTGAAGGGCACGTGGCTTGCAATTCAGGCCAGCTTTGGGCCGGGTACATGGCCTAGGTTTTTGATGATGCCTTGCCTCTCTTTAGAGGAGCTTTTTGGGGGCCAGCTAAGCTTCTTCACTGTGACTTCCAGTGGAGCTGCTTCTTACTCCACCTTTTTGGCCTCTCATTTGCTACTCTGAAACCAAAGATGGGATTGGATGCTTTAAAGCTTCTGGCCCCTTGCAGATGAGGAATAATGTTTACCAGTTGACTACACTGAATAGAGTCTGTATACTTTAGGACTGAAAGTTTTATTTCCATTTGTTTATTAAGCATTTACTGAGCACCTACTAAATGTAAGATGTTGTGAACATACTTATACAGCAAGTTCCCTATATCTCGAATGTGGGCCTTGTGATTTACTGTGACCAGTACAATGTGGTAGAGGTGATACTGAGTGCCAGTTCTTAACCTAGGCCTGAAGAGACCTTGCATGCTTCTACTTTCACTCTTATAACCCTGACAGTCCATGTGTTAAGCCCAGGCTAGCCTGCTAGAGGACGAGAGACATTCAGCTCAGCTACCCGTCTCCCTGCTGCTGACAGCTCGCTAAAACCCAGAAGCAGAACCTCTTTGCTGCAGACACATGAATGAGTCAAACTGAACCAGAAGAGTTTCCCGTGTAAGCTCAGCCCAAATTGCTGACCTGTAAAACCATAAGTTAAAGAAATGGTTGTTTTAAGTCTTACACACACACACACACACACAGAGAGAGAGACCAGGTTCCTACTCTTACTACTAGTGCTTGAATGACTTAGTCAAGTTATTTAACCTGACTGTGTCTCAGTCTCCTCACTTTAAAAATGATAATCAACTACACTTCAGTAAAAAACAAAATGTAAAAAAATGATTATAAAACATACCTGCCAAATAGGGTTGTTGTTATTATTCAATGAGAATAGCACTTGTAAAAGTGCTTTACACAGCCCTGGGCACATGGTATGGGTTCAGAATATGGTGGCAATTATTTTTCAAGGCAGGACCTGTATCTTACTCATCTTGGTTTCTCCAACAGCTAGCACAGCCTGTTCTTCACAAAAGGAACTCAGTAAATGTGACCATTTGGGCAACTTAGTAAACTCAATGAACAGTCTGACTATAATCTTCTTGAAGATAGTACCATATATTTACTTAAGAGGCAGTAAGGAATTATCATCTCTATCGTGATTTTAAAAGCAAACAGACAAACAAAAAAAAAATCTTTATCCTCATTTCCTTGAAACTCGGGACTGATACTGAAGTGCTCACTACTTGTCTTCTTAACCGTATAAGCAGCATTCAGTACCAGCGGATCATTCCTTTCTCCTTGAAACACTGTCTTCCTTTGGCTCCCTGTACACTGTACTTACCTGATTTCCCTACTATTCACCTGCCACTCAGCTGTGGTTTCCTTTGAGATTCATCCTTATCTCTTCAGCCTCTAAATGTTGAACTGCTCTAGGCATCGGTCCTTGGTCCTTTTCTCCTCTCCATTTCTATTTCTTCTCTTGGTGATCTCATTTAGTCTCATGGCTTTAAATATTGTCCCTATACACTGGCAATCCCAATTTTACATCTGTTTCAGGCTCCTTTCCTAAACTCTAGTCTCATCAATCCAACTTTATATATCTAACTACTTACTTGACATTTGCATTTGGTTATTTAATTGGAGCCTGGAGCTTTATGCATCCAAAAATTATCTCTGAGTTCTGTCCCCTTCCACCTACTCCTGAAATTTTCCCTATCTCAGTATATAAAAATGCATCTTTCTAGTTCCCTCTACTGTTAGAAGAACCTAAAATTCAGTGTGCAATTCTCCTGAGGTATTTCCCAGTGCTCTGCTTCATATTAAACATAGCAGCCAGGGGTGCAGAGCGGGGGATGAGTTGTGACAGTACAACAATTCTCAGAAGTCGTCAGTCTCAGCTTGAGACTGTTCGTGATCCCCCACCTCTGCAGCAAAATTCTCCTGTCCTACTTTGCTTTTCTTTCTGGTCATTTCAGGTGACAGGACAGATACTATGATAAACTGATTGGTTTTAAGGTGATATTTTCCAACAAAATTTGTGTCCTTAAAAATCTCCCTCTTAGTGGGGAAGGGGATAGATAGTTCAGTGGCAGAGTGTGTGCTTAGCATGTATGAGGTCCTGGGTTCGATCCCCAGTACTCCATTAAAAACAACACCAATAACAACTCCCTTTTTATTAGTGGGTTTCTCTGCTAGCATTTTATAACAAGCCACCTTTCTTTGCCGAATTACTCCTAGATAATACATATATATTTAACAGAAATCTTCAATGTCTTTAATTCAAAGCAGCAAACATTAGCCACCATTGCATAACCACTGGAGAATATATTAATAATAATAGATAATTTTTTGGTACCAGTCAAAAGTATTATACTTGACCACATACTTAACACTTCTCATTAAAAAATTCCCCCTCTCCACAGAGGCTAATTCTGGCTCAAAAGTATCATTTTAACATTTTTCTGTCTTTCCTTCAGAAGAGTTTCATATGCAAGGAGCCTAATTCTCTTTCCAGAAGAGTATTCCTTAATGAAATGTAGTCTCTTCCCTTTTTCATAGATTTATCTAGAGTCTGGAGGATTACTCAAAAGAGGAGTTAATCTGCCTGGGTTCGTTGGCTCATGTTGCATAAAGTTTTAAAATTATTTTCCATCTACTTTCTTATCTAAATCCATTACTGTCCTAATTCTAATACTATTCTATCTTAATTCTATTCCTATAATTAGTTAATTCTATTACTATTACTATTGTATTATTACCAGCACTGCCTTTCATCCCTGCCATGAGCTGGTACCACATCCTCACAAACTGATTATTTGTATAGCTTCCTAACAGATTCTCTGACTCCATATTCTTTGCTCTGATTCATTATGCATTCTGCTTTTTTAAAAAACCTGACTTATTGAATCTGGACTACTTTTTCTCCCTTTAAATCCTTTCACTTTTGCTTTGTATAAGGCTTTACAATTTTAAAGGTTTTCATATTTATTATATTGCTTAATTCTTACAATAGCCCTGTAAAGTATTACTAATTCTCCTTTAACAGACAAGGCAGCAACACATACAAAGAGTAACCATTACCTAAGAAAATCACATAAACAATGTTTATTAGACCCATAATTCAAACCCAGATCTTCTTTTTCAAAAAATTGAAGTATAGTTGATGTATAAATTATATAAGTTACAGGTATACAAATAGTGATTCATTTTTTAAAAAAATTTTTTGGGTAATTAGGTTTATTTTTACTTACTTATTTTTTAGAGGAGGTACTGGGGATTGAACCCAGGACCTCGTGCATGCTAAGCACATGCTCTACCACTGAGCTATACCCTCTCGCCGATTCACAATTTTTAAAGGTTATACTACATTTATATTTATTATAAAATATTGGCTATATTCCCTGTGTTGTACAGTATAAACCTAGACCTTCTTATTCCAACTTGAGCATTTTGAAAAGTAGAGATGCGATTTTATTTGACCTAGACTGAGCCATTCAAATTCTCCCTTCCAAGAAATTGAAATGGATCACAGAGACTCAGAGAGATTATTGGGAACCAGTGCTAGGAGATAGGGTGTTTTTTTTCTCCTATGTGTACATCCTGATGTTTACTTCTTGGAGGGCTCAAGCTGACACACCAGGGTGGAGAGAAAGAGAAAAGAAACAGACAATGAAAAATAGAAATGAAGGAAAGATTAACCTTGGTTCTTAACTTTCTGATTCCTGGTTCCACATGTTGTGCAGCCCAGATATACTTCCTACCCATTCTTGAATCTGTGAGAAATTATTTTAAAATGAATTCTACTTTAGACTTTATCGAGTGGGTTTTTGCTCTTGCTGCCAAATGATTTCTAAATATATTATTCTCTCTACCCATTCCCCCCACCCCTTTTCCTCCAATGTCTTTGCTCTTGCTACGCCTTCTGCCTGGAAAACGCTCTTATTCTACTCTCTCTTCTGTCTTTCAAAATTCTGCCATCCTCCGAGTCCCGGTTCCAGCCCGTGTCTTCCCTAATGCCGTCTTTGTTTACCGGAAATGAACGATCACTCAGTGTAACTATAGATTCAATTTATATCAACAATATAACACTCATCACAAACTGCTTTATATAATTATTTGTGTGTATGTCTCATCCGGCCTACTATTGAGAAAACCTCCTGAGGGTAGAAATCATAGCATGTTAATATTTATCTTCCCCCACTGAGACAACATAAGGCAGTTGTTCAAGTAATTGTGAGAGAATGAATGAGTATACAAAGACCTTGACTCACTCAGTTCTAAAAAGGACTGAGGCCTAAGACACATCTGGATGTCAAAAGCGAAGCCATTTTTATTATACGTGTAACTATCTCACTTAGTACCAATGGATTCCTTTCTTGGCTTAGTTACACTATCTTTAAAATAAGATAATAAAATTAATGAACTAATGGCTATTTAAACTGTTGGTGCCTCAGGACAGAACAGAGGTGAGATAAGTCAAAACAGTTAATACCCTTCTAAATGCAAAGGAAAAATTTAGTCCAGAATTTCCTAAACTGCATTCAGTTCAGAGATCAGAAACAATAGCCATTTATTGCAGAGCCCATGGTGCTATAGTGACAATATTGATGATGACACTGTTGACTTCTGAATTTATTTAGTGTCTGTAATTCCTGTACATGTGAACGATATTATCTCCAAATGTGATTGGCAATTATAGTTAAGAAGATCATATTTTATTCATGTATTTATATTATGTAGAATTATATACCTACACACATGCATATATCACTGTGGTGAAACTACTTTATAAGTATTTAAATTTTTTATTAAAATGCATTTTAAAACATTATATGGCTAATATTTTAAAAATTCTTTTAGGAGATGGTTTGTAGCCATAGCTCACGCCCTTAGTACTCTTGTCCTCTCCTTTGGTACTTGCTTGGCAAAACTCCAAGCCTGCTGTAATACAACTTCCCACCTACTCAGTGCCTGCAGTAGAGAGAAAAAAATCATCATGCTGACTGGACTCACTTTAAAATCATGACCTCAAGGTTCAAATGGGTTCTCAGTGTTGCCCAGCCTTTCTTTATGTTTCCCTAGTCATTTTTCTCTCCTACTCTTCTAGAGGATGCCACTCCCTTCAAACATCAGCCTCCCTTCTCCCTCTCATCTGATGACTTTGCTTTTTATTTATGAGACAAAAGAAGCAGAACCTTCACAGTCTCTCATCACAAATTCCACCCCCCTACTTACATCTCATGTACCCTCCTATTATGAAGGTTGAACTGGTCCTGTTTCTGTCTGAATCCAACCACTCCTCTCGTGCTCTGGGTCCTAGTCCTTTTTGCCCATCAAGAACTTTGCTCCTAAAATTATCCCATCTCTTTCCTGTATCAATTTTCTACTCCATGTGGGATCATTAACACTAACATAGAAATACATTTAATGTCTCTCATTTAATAAAAGAAATCCCTCTTTAGCCATTGGCTCATTTCTTTACTCCTCTTTACAGAAAAACTCAAAAAAAATTTCTATATGTGCTGTCCCATGTCATTAACCCTCATTCTATCTTGAATTCACTACAATAAGGCTTTTCACCCTCAGATTTTCACTAGTACTACACTCGTCAAGTATCCCTTTGCCCTCTATACCACTAAACCCAATGATAAATTCTTATTCATCATGCTTTACTTCTTAGTAGAATTCAATGCAGTTGATCTTCTTGGAACACATGCTACTTTGGCTTCCAAGAAACTTCTCTCTCCTGGTTTCCCCCCTATCTCTTGTTTATTCCTCCTCATTATTTTGACAAGTAAATGTCAAAGTTGGAGTTCCTCAAGGCTCAGTTCTCCTCTATCTATCCTCATTCCTCAGGAGATCTCACCAATTTCATGGCTTTGCAAACTACATATATATGACTCTTTCTCTTTCCTTTCTTTTCCTTCTTTTCCCTTCCCAAAGCCATTAGATAGGACAAAGGAAGGCTGGCACTGGACATGAGTTGGGGAGACTCAGGGAGGGGTTTTGGGGCCATCTGGGAATCGAGGATACTTACATAAGAGGTCTGCCTAGTATGGATAGTCATAGCCTGAGCAAAGGGAGGCAGGCATCCATGGGGGCAGCTCGACATGGGCTGTTAGAGTTCCACACAGAAAACTGGCCATGCATGAGGAGTCAAAGCATCAACAGTATGAGGAGGGCATTGACATGGTAGAGGTAGACAGGTATAGAGGTCAGAGCCTGAATGGGTAAGGAGGTATCTATGCAGGAAAGGGAGTGGTGGTGACTCTGGAAGATTGTTTACTCACAGGGGAGTTGATTATACAAGTAAATGTATTAAAAAGTTGGAACCAGTTTTCCCACTGTCAGATGGAAAAAAAGAAAACTAGAATAAATATTGTGGTGTTGGATTACTATTGGAGGTATTTGTGTGAATTCATGGTTATATATGCAGATAGATGATAGATAGAAAGATAGATAGATAGATAGATATAAAAAGATATAGAAATAAACATTGATCTAAGAGTGTACATGTGTTTTTGTATCTCTATCTATATTCCCTAGCTCTTTCCACTAAAAGGGCCTGGGTGTACAACACTCCAATACAATTGAGCACACCTATTCCCTCATTTTGGCTTCTAAATACCATTCTTCACAAAAATAACCAGGGTTCCTGGAGAAGTGGCTGATTCCAGTACTGGGGCAGCAAAAGTACAAGATAAGCTTGGAACATCTTGTTGAGCCAGAAAACAAAGTGCTCCAGGAATGATGGACATATGTCACAGAAGCCAGCCTGGAATCTCCATGGGCAAATCTGGGACATTTTGAGCATTAAATTAAATATTGATGGAAAGAGATTATAACCCATTAAATAAAATAAGAAACCATGAGTCAATAGAGATATAAATTAATAAATGAATACATTGAAAGTTTGATGAGTAGGATATTTACACAGTTTCAAAGTTCCTTTCCACAAAATACTCATTAATTACAAAGTGGAAAAGAATAAAGTGGAGAAAGCTGTAAGATACCAAATTAATAAAGCAATTCAAATGCACGTCAATAGTGAGAGAAATTGAAATTGTGTACCATCTGATAGAATACAACAGGAAGAATACAAGATAAGTTTTGTGATATTCCTAAGAAAGATACACAGTCTGAATCTAATTGAAATGAAACATCAAAGAAATCCAAATTGAGGGATATACTTCAAAACAATTGGCCTATAATCTTCAAAAGTGGCAAGGTCATAAATCAAGAGAAGGCTAAGGAACTGTTCTAAAACTGATCTAAAATCAGCACATAATTCTGAAATTAATCCTCTTGATATAAAAAATATTGAGGTCTGATTTGAATAAAGTCTGAGAATTAGATGGTAGTAATATGGCAGTCTTAATTTCTGGATTTCAGTGGGTTTATTCGGTTATTCAGGAAAATGTCCTTACTTGTAGGAAGAACACATTAAAGTATTAGGGGTGATGGGGTTAGCATTCTCACTGAGACATGGAGTCAACACTTACTCAATTGACTAAAGAAAGAAGTTTTGCTGTACTTGCAGTTTTCTTGTAAATTTGAGATTTAATAAAAGAAAGAAAGAAAACAATCTACATTCTCTAGCTTGTACCCAAGATCATGTATCTAATTTTCTAGTCAAAGTCTTGACTTGTACGTCTAACTGGTGTCAAACTTAAAATGTATAATTGAATTTTAGATTATGTGTCTGTCCACCAACTCCATTCGTACCTTCCCCAATGTTCCCATCATTCACCTAGTTGCTTAGACCAAAGCTCTTAAAAATCAGCCCTGACCCTTTAACTCGAGGGTTATTGGCAAATCCTGTTGGCACTATCTCCAAGATACATCCAGAATTCAACCACTTCTTTCCACCTCTTCTACTACCATTCTATTTCAAGCCACCAACATCTTTTATTTGGTTTTCTAAGCTAGTTTTCTAACTGGTATCCATGTTTTTCCTCTTGCTTCTCTACATCACTTCTCAACCCTGGGGCCAGATTGATATCTTTAAAGTACAGACTTGATCTTGTCACTTCTCCACTCAAAATGGCTTCCCATTAACACAGAACAAAATCTAAGTTGTACACAGTAAAGATGGGCCATAGTCTATAAGGCCTTCTGTCCTCTTGGCCACTAGCTACCCCTCCTCACCTTTCCCATCTCATCTCTTACCGTTTTTCTTTTAATCACTTGCCGCAACCATACTGCTTTCTCTGCTGTTCTCAGAGCATGCCAAGGACTCTGCCATCTCAGGCAATTTGTATTAACTGACCCTCACATCATGAGGTTTCCTGCTTACACTTCTCCATAGAGGCCTTCCCTGATGACCTATTCTACAATGGCACTTTCTATCCCTTTACACTGTTTTATTTTTCTTCATTCTGTTTGTCACCACCTGACATTCTATTGTAATATTTCTTTATTTATTTGTTAACAGCTGGTGTTTACCACATTTAACCATAAGGGCCTGGACTTTTTCTGTCATGTTTACTGTTATCTATCTATCTAGAATGGCACCCTCTACCTAAGAAGTGCTTAATAAATATTTATTCAGCTAATAAATGAAAATGTTTATTATTAAAATGACCATATGAGAATGATATGGAAAGCTTTGATCAAGAAGGAAGAGGAAGACTTTCAAGTAGTATCTCTCAAAACACAGAATTTTGGGGGTAAGTAAAGGTTATTATATTTTACTCTGGTTAGAGAAAAAAGTGATAAGGAATGATCTCAGGGACACAAGTCTTATTATATGCCTGCATGTTGTCTTTTCTTCTTTATGTTTACCCACTTAGAAGAAAAGGAAAGTCTTTGGATAAGAGAAAGTTAAAATATGTAGAAGCAACCATACATGTATCTAGAAAGGCGTTTGATTTTTAAAGAGATATTTGACTTTAAAAGGGCAGCCAAATACATATCCTGGAAGTTTATTTTTACTCTGAGATGACGAATGCAGGGTTTGAGCATGGAGATTTCTCAAAAAACTAATAATAGACTTGTCATATGATCCAGCAATCCCACTCCTAGGCGTATATCCAGAGGGAACTTTAATTTGAAAAGACACATGGACCCCAATGTTCATAGCAGCACTATTTACAATAGCCAAGACATGGAAACAACCTAAATGTCCATCGACAGATGACTGGATAAAGAACTTGTGGTACATTTATACAGTAGAATACTATTCAGCCATAAAAAATAAAATAATGCCATTTGCAGCAATATGATAGACCTGGAGATTGTCATTCTAAGTGAAGTGGGCCGGAAAGAGAAAGAAAAATACCACATGATATCACTTATATGTGAAATCTGAAAAAAAAAAAAAAAAAAAGACAAATGAACTTATTTGTAAAACAGAAACAGACTCACAGACACAGAAAACAAACTTAGGTTAGCAGTGGGGGCAGTGGGTGGAGAGGGATAAACTGGGAGTTTGCAATTTGCAGATACTAACTACTATATATAAAATAGATAAACAAGTTTATACTGTATAGCACAGGGAACTATATTCAATATCTTGTAGTAACATAATGAATAATAATATGAAAATGAATATATGTATATATATGTATGACTGAGATATTATGCTGTACAGTAGAAATTGACACAACATTGTAAACTGACTATACATCAATTGAAAAAAAAAAGATTGAAGGGGTGGGTGGGGTAAATTAGGAATTTGGGATTAAACAAGAAAAAGAATTAATTCAGAGTTTTTTAGAGGAAGGTTTCTGGTTTTGTTTGTTTGTTTTTGTTATTGTTAATAGAGGTACTAGGGATGGAAACCAGGACCTCATGCATACTAAGCATGCACTGTAACACTGAATTATACCCTTCCCATTTTTTGTTTTTGTCTTTGTTTTATCCTTTTTTTTTTGTTAACGGAGGTATGAGGGATTGAACCCAGGGAGGAAGATTTCTTAGGTCTGAAAGTATTCATGGTGGAGTGGGGAAGAGGATGTAGGAATTCAAAGAAACTATTTATAAAAGTTACTAATCAGAGAGAGAAATACCAAATTTTACTCTCAATGTAAGTGACCACTTTGGGATTATTATTACCAACTTGCATTCCTATTGTTCTAATAAAGGATTTTATTTTTTAAAGTATAACTTTTTGAAAGTATGCTGATTTTCTCTTGGTTAATCATACCTCTGAAAAACCTGGCTATTTGAATCCTGAGGCTGTAACACATGTAACAGGAAGTTACATAGGAAATTGTTGACTGAAGTACTCCAATGCAACAGGTGTGATTTTCAGAGTGAAGTATCGGACCACCAACCAGAAATTTCAAACAAATTTCCACTGATTAGATGGTTCTTAAAAACCACAAGGGTCAGACAGCTGGAAAGTGAGATTGCATTGGTAGAGAGATTCTTTAGAGACAGCCATGCTGTGCATCCTGTGCCCCTCTCACTAAGGTAAAGGAGGGGGTATTTTTCCTTTCACCTCTGGCCTAGTGGAACCTTACAGGACTATTCAGAGAACTGTGGTGGGAAGGATGGGGTACAAAGGACTAAAGTCTGGCTCCCCCTGAGGAAAACCTAGACGGCCAGAAAGAGATGGCTTGGCGGGCTCTTTGTTACTGGAGAAGATATACCCAGTTGTACCGGGATCAGTAAGCTCTCTCAGAGTTTGTCAGGACAAAGGATGCATAAAGCTTCTTTCAGAGCAGCCATGGGCCACACAGGGGAGAGTCAGTCCGGAGATCTATTTGACTCCTGCCCAAGAGAACTGATTAAAATGTCAACTGGGCTCTAACAGAATTAAGTGTATAATGTGGGTATCCGAGAAATCTGAGGTTAAGGAGGAAGTGGCAGCAAGAGGAATAGAATATATGGCCCATATCAGGAGTTGTTGGAGGAGTTGCACCGAGCCTCTGAAGAACTCACAAAAGATCCCACAGGGCAAATAATCAGTTTTATACGTCTGCCAGTCCCAGAGAATACAAAGTCATCTCCCTGTAGTGCCAGCCAAATAAGACCTTTCTGCTCCCTTTTCCCTATTCCTTCCCTGTACTCCAACTCGGAGAATCCATAACAGTGGCTACTGAGTAAGGGAGGAAGTAAGCAGGAAAGAGAGAAGCAGCTGACCACATTCATTTGCTCTAAGCCTTTCCTTTCTAAATGTCAAGTTGAGGCTGAATTTTATGATCTAATGTGATTGTAAGATAAGGGAGCAGAAACGTCATGAGACTAGCTGGAATTTTCTTCTTAGTGGCAGAGGGAAAAACTCACCCCTCTGAATTAATTTCCAGAGAACAGTTATGTTTTGACTATACCTCACAAGTCACACTAGCTCAAGGTAACAAATACACAGATTTTCCACTGTTCAGTTAGTTGGAAACATTTCAGAATTTGTAGGTTTATGTCTTAGGAGAAAATAAGTATTGCAAGACCAAGTTTATAAAACAAAAAATTTATAATTCCTATATTAGTTTTATTCATCAATAGAATCCTGAAATAAATTAATACAGGATGTTCAAACCTTGTGGAAGAAATAAATGTAAAAAAAACAACGATCTTCCACAAGAGGTTGTTATTGTTGTCAAATCAGAGAATTAAAGAGTAGTGAGAATCTTCCTAAACTTAGAGAAGTGTTAGAGAAGATGTTAGAAATCTTTTCATATTTTCTAAAGCAACTGTGCTGCCATTTCATAATTCTCAATTACCTTAATATTAGATAGATTCTTGTAGAACTTTGACATAAATCTTTTTTTTTTTTTCTTCAAATTTGCAGTGTTCTGTATTTTTTTAAATGTGGCAAAGGGAAAAGGGACTAAAAGAATGTCTTGGGGGAGGGGTGGGAGGTGGTGGAGAGTGTGGATTTCCCTTGACTCAGAAGAGGAAAGTGGTAATTTTCCTCCCTTTACCATGAAAGTATTTGTAATTTTTGAAGCTGCTTTTCTGCAAAACATGTGTATTTAAGGAATATTTCTTATATATCCAAAATCTAAATTCTAGGCCTGTGGCAAGTACTTCAAGGGAATTTGGGGTCACTGCCAAAGCTGTGTCTGTGTGCCTGGTGTTGGGAATGCATCGGGGAGCAAGAATTCTGCTAAAATGGCTGACCCCGCGTCAGCACAGAGGCAGGCTCCCTCTTTGTACAGTTTCTTTACATTGTTAAAAAAAGAGTTCCTTTTCAATAGTTTCTATTGTTAAAAAGGAATTCCTTTCAATAGTTTTTTTTTAAAAAAAATACATTTAAAAATTAATCAAATTCAGGCTAAAATGGCAAAGTAGGCTGACAATGGAAGACTATCTTTCCAAAAATATAAAAATGCTAGAAGATAACCTTAAAATTGAAAAAAATGTAGCCAATTTCAATACTTTGAAAGCAAGAAAGGGGAGGTTCTCAGGTTCTAGAAAAAGGAAAACAGAAAAACGGAGTATTAGAGGGAGCTGAAGCCAAGTACATGCTGAAGCCCAGGGGCTCACGTGGGTACCGGAACTGGGAGCAAGCTGTGAGACTGGAAGCCTAAAAAGCAATGGCTATTGATACATGAACAAGGATAAATCTCAAAACAACACCACTGAAAGAAGCAACACCAAATACAGTACATATTGTGTGATTCTATTTATAGAAAACTCTAGAAAATGCAAGCTAGTCTGGAGTGATAGCAGATCAGGGGGTGCCTGAAAATGGGGGAGTAGGAGAGAGAAATTACAAAGAGGCACAGAAAAGTTTTTTGGGTGATAAATATGTTCGCCATTGTTGACTGCTGTGATGGTTTCACAAGTGTATACATATGTCAGAACTTGTCAAATTGTATGCTTTAAATATGTAGAGTTCATTGTGTGGCAATTATACCACATGAAGCTGTAAAAACAAACAAAATCAGGAGTCAAGCAATGTCAGCATATCCTCCTTCCTATTTTTTAAAATGCAGCTTATTTGTTGAAGGAACTTGGTTGTTTGTCCTGTAGAGTTTTCCACATTCTGGATTTTATTGGCTGAAAAAAAATCCTTATCTTTTAGAACTATGTAATGAAGTATATATATTTATATTTTTTATGGGTGAAATCCATGTGAAGGGTGTGGAAAAGGAGATTGGCCATATGGTAATACTTGTTCAAGCTGAGCGATTGGCACATGAAGACATTATACTATTCTACTTTTTATGTCGCTTAAACATTTTTGTAACAAAAAGTTAAAACTCTGAGTCCCATCCCAGAGTTACTGAATCTTACAGGGGTTGAGTATAGAAGTCTGCACTTTAAAACAGACTCACAGACATAGAAAACAAACTTACGGTTACTAGAGGGGAAAGGGGGGGTGGAGGGATAAATTGGGAGTTCAGAATTTGCGGATACTAACTACTATATACAAAAGAGACAAACAACAAGGTCCTACTGTGTAGCACAGGGAACTATATTCAATATCTTGTAATAGCCTATAATAAAAAAAATGAAAAGGAATATGTATATAAAACTGAAACAGTATGCTATACTCTAGAAATTAACATAATATTGTAAACTGACTATACTTAAATAAAAAAATTAATTGAGATCTGCACCTTAAAAATAAACTCCCAAGGTGATTTTGTTATATATTAAAGAGGATCACTGCCGCAGACTGAAGAAAAGGATTCTGATGGTGAGATGAATTTCAGACATCTGCCACAAGGTATGGGAAAAAGGTTTTGGAGGTGTCCTTTTTATTTCTTATCAAACTGCAAAAGTTTGCAGTACATTGCTATTCTTCAGAGAGACATTTATGAATCTGCCTGTCTCTTCTACTGCTGAGGAAATTTTACATAGTATTTGATTTGGTTCTTTTTTTTTTTTTTTTTGAGTGAAGGTAGATTTATTTAGAGAGATACATATTACATAGAGTGCAGGCTGTTTCAAAGGCCATGAGGTGTGGGGGTTGGGTGTTCAGGTTAGAGTAAAAGTAGATACACACTCCACAGAGTGTGGGCTGTTTCCAAAGATGAGGGAGTAAGACAGGCAGCCTCGAGGCAAGGTGTTGCATTTTTATAAGCTAGGTAGCTTCATATGCTAACAAAAGGAAGGACCATTCCAACTACCCCGGGGAAGGGGCTGGGATTCCCAGGAATTGGCCACTGCCCACTCTTTGACTTTTTACAGTTAGCCTTGGAGATTTGGTTCTTATTCAGTCTTATAAGAGTGATTGTAATATAGGTTTGATTTATCATATGGGCTTAGTATGATTAAATTAATTACTCTGAATTTTAGCCCTACATAGAACTATGATATATAAAAGTTTGTCTTCTGAATCTATAGTCTCTTCTGTTACATCTTTGCTCTCTGTGATTCCTTCCTTCCTCAGGCTCCCAGTGTTGCTTTTTCTACCTTCCCACTAGTAAAAAGCTGCTCAAAAACCATATGAAACTCATTTATACAAGATTACTGAGTAGAGTCATGAAGTACTCTTCTCAGGGTAAGTTGATTTGAATAGGGCACAGGATTTAACTCAAAGTTTTAAAAAACTGTAGTGATAGATTCTTAGGCATCAGGTAATCTGGTTAGGGAAGGATTTTTGGGGGGTAGTGGTCAAGTTCCTGTCAAGACCTTCTAAGATTTTACCAAGTTGGTTGTCACCTATTTATTCCATTGAAAGTGTATCCTTAGAAGGGTCATATAATGCAACTACAGCTTCTTCTTCTGTAATTGCATGGAAAATTTAGCTTTGGCTGCAAGTAATAAAGAGCCAAATTCAAACTTTTTTTTTTTTTTTTAAAGCTAAGAAAATTTACTGGCTCAGGGAATTTACTAATTCCAGAGGATGGCAGCAGGTTTCAATCTGGGTTTGAGCTCCTCCACCATGTGTCAGCTTTTCCCTCAGGCTGGCTTCCCTCGTGGTAGCAAAGTGGCTGCAGTAACTACAGGACTCACATATACCCATTACACCAGCTAGAGTAAGAGAGAGAACACTTTTCTTCTCCCAGCAAACACAAGATCTGACCTGGCTTATGATTGGACCAATTTAGACCTGTGTTAAGGTCTATCACTGACAGAGTAAGGTGAGGATCTGATTAGGCTGACTATGTACCTTAGTCAGAGTCTGCACTTGGAGGTGGAACTGGGCCTATTCCCATTCAAATTATTAGCAGCCTCACAATTGCAGAGGGGTGGAAATGGACATCTGCGAGTCAACCAGTAATGCTCATGATAAAAGCAATATAATATGCTATTCTGTTAAATGCCATAGTTTAAACGCTTCCATTTTTGTTCAACAGTTAACTTGTTTCCTGTTTTTTGATATTATGATATTTTAAATGGGGAACTGCAGACCCACATGAAGGAGACAGGGCAGTGTAAGGTACAATAGGGACTGTAGAGATTTTGGGAAAAGAGAGAATGCTTGTCCTGTAGTTTCCTGTCATTCTGTGAAAATATAAGCCGACTGCTACCAAATCTTTGACTTTTTAAAGAGAAGCCTGAAAAGCATATGAAATCTTCTGGCTTTTAACTTTGGCTTATTTTTTAAGCACTATGCCAACCAAGCAAAATGTGTTTGTGGGTTAGATCTGGACCTAGACCACCAGTTTCTGTCATGTTATGAATCATACTAGAATATTTTATAACATTTTCCCTCAAAATGAGAGCTTTAGTCCTTTCATGGACCAGGGCTGCTAGTGTAGGACTAATGCTAAGGAAGCCATAGTGGGGAGAGAAGTGAGCAGCACACAGTATATGAGGAAGGCGTTGTTGTGAGTTCTTCGGCATGTACCTAGAACTGTTTTCCTGGTGGTGAGGATGGGCTTGTACCAAATCACCTTCACTGCCTCTTACCTAGGTTCTGTTGTGACTTGTCCCTTATCTGGGTTCTCCTGTGACATCTCTTATCTAAGTTCTATTGTGAGGAACAGTTCAGTTTTACAGAATGACCCCTGGTGATTAGAGGTGTAACACGTGGCCACGGGACAGAGTTTTTCTTTGCTTTGTAGCAAGCTGGCACATCAGTAATCCTATAATAGGGACTTAGATGCTATGCTCTACTTTAATAGGAGAACTAACTGGAAACAGCCAATGGAGGACATTATTGTTGCTGCTAAAGGCATATGGAACTGAATTTGGGAACACTAAACCTATTTTAGATTTATGACTTAAATTTTTTTTCCTTTTTTGGGGGGCTGTTTCTTACTGAGTGCAGATAATTACCATAGTGCTACCCTTTTTGTCAAAACTCTTCAGTTAGCAGATATTAGAAGGCAGAAACTGCCTTTTTCACCCGCTGACTTTCATAGAGTGCCTTGTGTAACATTTATTTAGAGAGGCTTAGTACCTACTTGTTGGCTTATGTATTAATATAGATGATCTGAGTTATTCTAATAAATATAATGATTTGAGTTATTCTAATCTTTATTAAATATCTAATGTCCAGCATTTACTGAATCAGGCCCAGAGCTTGGTAGACTCTTGGGATACAGAGGTTAAAGGACCTTCTGGGAAGGAGCCCAGCAGGGAGGGGAAACGCAAAATAGTTGCAATACTCTTGATATGTCCCAGCATCTATAGACATTTAAATTAGGAAAAGGGGACGGTGGCGGGGGAAAGGTGGGAGAAAAACTTGAGACGTCTCTTTGGAAAAATGTATTTCTTAGGGTAGCTTTTGCATCTAGTGAGGAAATGAGTGCAGGGGAATCGAAGTGTGACAGAAGAGAGACTTAAACTAAAGAAGTCATTCTAGAGCTCAAATCACTGGACATACACTTAATTCTTACTGCAGTGTCTTAACTTATTCACACATTTACGGAGTACTTTCTATGAGACAGACACTATGCTAGACATGATGGAAGATAGAAATGAAGCAGGTCTTCAAAGATTCTCTGGTGAGGTAAAATATTGCACAGATTTAGCTAGATAAGGCTGAATATATTAGGTGCCACAAACCTATAGAAACAAAGCGCTAAGGAAATTCGGAAAATTTCCTGGTCACTTCTAGCTGCAGGATCTCCGAAGGATGTCTACAGTTCAAGGATCGGTACATTCTTAGCAGAGGAAAAAGAGTTGCCTTATTTTTACCTCTACTAGTAGTTTGTACCCCCAAGTTAATTTCCCCAAAGGATAAAAAGGTGCAAGTGAGGGGACGTTTTCTTCATAGAAATACGTTAGTCCTTAGCGTTTTCCTGTTAATTCCCCACAGGTTTTTTTCCCCTCTTCAATCCCCCGAGTCCCAGGGAACAATTCAGCAAAGGAGCGCTTCATAAGCACACGAGACACCTTGAAAGGGGAACAGAAAAGAGCAACTGGCGAGAAAAGTTAGTATTCTTTAAGGTGACTTCCCTGAGGATTACTGGGCATTAAGAATGAAAATATATTTCGGCTAGGTTTATGAGCAAGAACACAATCGCCCCTAACTCAGAATTAGCTAAAAGCTCGGTATCCGCTGGGCAGCGCAACTCGCCCGGGGCTCGCGGCCGCCCTCAGCGAGCCCGCGCGGGCTGCCTCCCCGGCGCGGCTAGCCCTCCGGGAAGTGCTGAAAAGCGGCGAGCGCCTCTTGCCCCTTCCTGGGTCCCTTCTCTTAACAACCCAGGTCTCTCAGGTCTTCGACTTCCCCGCCCCCAGCCCTACCGCGGCCAGGCGGGGACGTGTATGCGCGTGCGCGCCTCCGCCCACAAGAGCGCGCACGCCGCGCCGAGCCGCCTCCTCTGCCCGCCCCTCCCTCGCCTCTTCCTGCCGGGCGAGCCTCCTCCCCTCCTCTCTCCGCTCCCTCCGCCCTCCCAGGGCTCGGGCGGCCGCGGAGTGAACGGAACGGGACGGGCCCGGCCGCAGAGCGCGGGCCGGCGGGTGGGACGCGGGCGCCTGGCGGAGTTGTTCCGGCCCTGCCCGCGGAGACGTGAGGAGGTGAGGCGAGGGAGGCCTCCTAGGGGCCGGCAGGCGGACGGGCGGCTCGGAGCCGCGGGCAGGGCTGGGGGTTTTGGCGCCCGGGCTGAGCCGGGGGAGGGTTGTGGTGGGAGCCGGGCCCGGGACAGGATGCGAGAGGACCCCGAGAGGAGGGCTCGGGGCGGTTCGGGACTGTCGGTCGCTCCCCGGACGTCGCGGTTCTCCTGGGTGGCGGCTCCTCCCGGCCCGGGCGGGCAGGCAGGCGGGTGGGGTCGTCACCCCTCACCTGGGGGGGCGGGGTGTTGACTTGGGTGCTCGTCTCCAGCTGTGCCCTGTGACATTGCCGCCGCCTCCGTCGCCCGCTGCTGTGCCGTGTCTGCTGCCGCGTTCGCAGTCCCAGTGGCCCCACGTCCGGGGGGCGTGTGTTTAGGATATTTTCGTACCCACATTCAGGCAATCTGTTCGTGACCGCGTCTCGCCCTCGCGCTCCCCCTGTCTCCGCCCGGCACTTTGCTCTCTGCTCCTGCTGTCGATGCTTGTGGTTTTGCAGTCTGGGATGGGCTGCATCCTGGGCAGATCTCTACCTGCAAGGAATGCCCCGCTTTAAAGTTGACCGCCTGGCCATGCCAGACAACTCCTGTCCAGGTAGTGGGTGCTCAGTGTCCTGATAACTGAGTCAAAGTTTCTGAGACTCGGCTAGTACTTTGCACTGGTCGCCAACGGTGCAGGGCTGGGCAGTGCGTCAGCATGTGGAAAGGGGCCACCGGCCAGCGGGAGGTGGCCGGGTGCTAGGAAACTGGGCTGACAGGGTTTGTTTCTGATCCCAGGGCAGTTCGTGCATTCTCCTTGTACCTCTCAGGTAGGATCATAGAAAATGTACCAAAATTTTGGTGGTCACTTGCAGAATTGAGAGTTTCATGTAAATGTTGAGAAATGTCAACCTCATTATTCTAATGGTGGGGAAAACTTTTGCTTGCCTGACAGATTATAGCGCTGTTTGGAAACTGATTTCAATGTCTGCATTTTTGGTACTGGCAGGTTTAGGGATTAAAAAAAATATTTAAATTTTCTTGTACATGGTGGGGGTAGATAGTTGCTTGTTACGATTCCGAAAACACGGCATCATGAAAACCTTCTGACTTTTCTCATAATAGTTTATGGCTTCTGCCGCACGTTTGTAGACTATTGGAAGAGGATTTTGTTCATGGAAAATATTGGTCCACAAGTTGCTAGTACTGGAAAACTGGCCTGTGATTCATTATCTCAACAGAGTCCCATGTGAAACTGATAATGAAATTACAGAGGAGAAAGACCAGATGAATTTAATTTATTCATTATCATCAAATTGTATTAAATGCTTACCTGGTTGGGGAGTTAGTTGAGACTGAGCTAGCCTGGTGTCTCTATTAAATCAAGTCAAAACTTGCCCTGATATTAGGTATTAACAAGTCATCTGGGGAGACGTGGATGTAGTGGGACAGTGTTTATATGTATATATACTGTATATTGTGTTCTAGAAAGCTAGAAACAAGGTGGTAGGTCCAGTGCTATTGGGACGTGTAGTGAATGTAGTTATTTGATGGGAATTTTTATATATTATAATTCCTAGAATTTTTGTTCCTTTGCTGATTGTTTCATGATTCAGATCATTTTCTTTTCACTCTAGTAGTTACTATGATGCTTTTAATTTGAATAACAGAATTTTATTAGGCATGTGGAACAGTTTTCATATTTATCAGCTCAGCCAATTCTAAATCTGTGACTTCTAAAAACTGGTAATTAAAATTTTTTCTTTGCCTTAACCCAAACTTGAACTCGTTCAGTTACTGTATATTTGTTTGAACTCAGATGATACAGCATTAAAGCTGATAGTCCTTTTATCCATTATTTTGGAGTAGTCAAAAGGAATTCTGTTGTGCCAAGTGAAAATATTATGAGTGGGAGATAGCCAGGCTTCTAGAGATTAGCTTTGAAGAGAGTAGTAACTAAGAAGCAAAACTTTTTTTTATTGAGGGTGTGGAACTGGGTTGGGTCTGCATTTCAGCCTGCCAGTGTCTTGAAGTCCTGTAGGGATGATTGTTCCTGGATAGAGGGTGTTTGGACAATGACATAGATACTGTAGGCTATGGGATTCCCAGGCACAAAGCTTTTTTTGCTATGTCTCACAAGTTTTAATGAGTTGCTGCATGTGTATGGCTCTTGCTTTATATAAATAGGTTAGGCACTGGGTCGGAGTATGGCCAGCAGCCCAGGGCTATACCAGCTTCTGGTACTGCAAAGACAGCTCTGGAATTTCTTACAGAGTTTGTCTTCTGAGCATTTGCCACCACAAATAGTAGAGGCAAAGAAAGTACAGACTTGAGCCTGAGATATGGTAAAACATACTCAGTGTTTAAGGAGAGGTCTAATATTGTGATCATGGAGAAAGACATTGCTTGACTTAACTCGGCTTTTCAGAGTGGCGAATAATTTTCACTTGATGGTCAGTATTTGAAATTGGGTAAGTACAATGACTATCAGCAGACCCTAATAAGAAAGAGTTAATGAAAGTAAGCAGAGCCCGCATCTCAACATTGCCTTCTTTATACTTCATTTACTTCCCATACTGCACTCATTCAACAGATAGGGTGCCATAATTGTTTGAGTATAGCAAGTTTGTGCTCGTGGTGACTCCTTTTTGTCATCCCTTGGTGTTTTTTGGTGTAATTTTGGGGGATTTTCCTGGGAAACTTCTAGGCATATATTCAGTTGATTTGGAGTTAGATTTGGGCTAAGATTATTAGCCTATTTGAAATTTTGAGCCTTTTTGTTTTCTAAGTAAACTTAAAAATAGAAAACACAATTCTTTATAAACACTCATGAAAAATCTGTTACAGACTGTGTTGTTGTGATAGACATAATACAGCCAAAAATATGTTCAAGAAACTTCCCTTCTCCTCACCCAGTCTAGTAAGCTTAAATAAGAAGTAAGAAAATAAAGTATTTCTTTTTCAGTAAGAGCTTGATTTTCTCAGAATATCAAGTCTAACAACTGTTTGCTGTGCTATTTTTCCCCATGCCTATTCTAAATTCAACAAGTACTATGTGTCTCTAGTCCATGGCAAAAACTTAATTCTAGTAGGGAATTCTCAGTAGTGGAAGTCTCTTTGAAGGATGCAAGCTTGTGCTGCAGAGTTTGACAGGGAAGCATCAGATACCGAAATTTACTTTTTTGTAGCATGAGTTTTCTCTGTACTCAGATTTTTAGTGGGTGGGGGCATGGGCTTATATCACAGGTAGCTGGATTTTTACTCATACTCAAGATTTCCTCCTCTCCCCTCCTCTCCCCTCCTCTCCCCTCCTCTCCCCTCCTCTCCCCTCCTCTCCCCTCCTCTCCCCTCCTCTCCCCTCCTCTCCCCTCCTCTCCCCTCCTCTCCCCTAACCCTTTGCTAAAAGAGCTGCTGCTGCTAGTAGGAGGGTATTGTATCCCTCTGTTGTGTGTAACTGAACAAGGGCTAAGAACCTTGGCCTTTGGCTGATAAGCCACGTTTCCACTCCCTGTAATTTGCCTTCTGGTGATATCAATAGGCATCTCTGTTACTCTTATTTTTGAAGATGAATATAGATTTTGGTGGTGAAGAGATTACATGTGTAAGTAAGAGTGAGATTTACTGCATTGTGTAGTACACATAGAAGAGACTAGTAGATTGTTTAGCTGAACATTTATGAACTGCTTTGACTGTGACTCAAAGTAAAAAAAAATACATTTTATACCCGAATTCAACACACACACGCACGCACACACACACGCACGCACGCGCGCGCGCGCACACACACACACACACACACTTTCACACTCATATGCAAAGTTGTAAGGAAAGTTTGGCAAAGCAACACGTATCTTTTTAGGACCTTGCCGGAGCTGGCTCATCTGTTGGCTTGCAAGAGCAATTTTGTGCCTTTCTCTTCCCACCTACCTGCACGTTCAGTGACACCATGTTGGTAACTTGAAATTGGCTGCAGTGGGAGTATTTATACCAGGGAAATCAGCAAATATTAACAATTGAGAGCTTTTCTCTCTTCTCATAGCCAGTTGTTAAACATTTACAGTACACCACACCACTACCTTCAACACACTTTGATATTTTCTATTCTATTTCATTTTGGTTAAAATAAATGCTGGATTTTGACCCCTAAATTTATTTTACAGCCGGATAATGGATAAGAGCCTATAGTTAAAAACTGATTTAAGACACCGTCTTGACTTTGTGGATGAAGGTACTAAAAGATTGAAGTTCAAGGTCATATAGCTAATTATTAGCAAAGCCAGGTCTGCAGACTCCTAATCTAGAATTGTTTCTAGTGGACTTCTCTTTTCCTAACCCGGGCCATGCATGTGGCTCAGTTAGAGTGCTTAATATGTGTAAGACATTGTGTTAAGTAGTTTGAATAGAGATGAATAAGACGTGAGCCCTGACCCTGAGGCTTGTGCTCATGTGGGGGATTAAATGTGGAAACAAAGATAATGTAAGGCAGAAAGTAATGTGTGGTAAAGAGATAAAGATAAGGCGGTAAAGAGTTTAGAGAGGAGGGAGAGATTACTTTAGTTGTAAGGATAAGGAGAGAGGTGACATTTAAACCTTCCTTTGAAGAATGGGTAGGATTTGGACATATGGAAATAGGACAAATAGTATACAGAGAAAGGCCTTTCTAGGCCAGGGGCCAGGGTGATCAAAGGCGTAGAGGGAAAGGGCTGGGCAAGGAAGAGTCCGTCAGCACCAGATGGTGAAGAGCCTTGAATGCCAGTTTTCCTTTTTACTTTTCAGCTTGTCTTTCATTTTTGTCTCTGGAGTCATCGAGTACTTCTTAGCATTAAATAAGCTTTATATGCTGTGTTCCTGATTAGACTATGACCCAGAAAGCACTTAAGTATCCTTAGTCTAAAAGCTGAGGGAAAAATTATTAGTGTAAGGGAAACAATCTTGAGTTTACCAGTTCTAAAATTGTTGAAAAGAAAGGGAAAATGCTTCCTTTGTAAGGCGGTATCATTATTTTTTGTTTTGCCAAATAGCATCAAATTGGCTGTAGCAGAACAGGAAGCAGTTTTGAAAGTCTTTTCGGAGTACCCTCTAAAATGTGCTTTCTAAATGACTGGATCTTAATTTTTGGAGGCAAGTTTGGTTTAGGCAGAAAGACAGTTTATACCGATCCGCAGCTGAGCTGACTAATTTTCAGAATTTAGGGCAGCAAGGCAGGGTATTTCACACGACAGCCAGTTGTGAGGGATTGGTAGATTCTTTACTCAAAGACGTTCCTTGGATTTCAGCATTTACATTTTTTTTCTTTACACATTTTTTTATTGAGTTATAGTCATTTTACAATGTTGTGTCAAATTCCAGTGTAGAGCACAATTTTTCAGTTATACATGAACATACATATATTCATTGTTACATTTTTTTTTCGCTGTGAGCTACCACAAGATCTTGTATAGCAGCATTTGTCTTTGACAGTCTGTATGCTTGGGATGTATTGAAGTCCTGTATGGAGCTTGCTTTGTTCCACGGGGAATTAGGTGGCTAGAAATGGAGACAAATGACAGTAAGTTGTGTCTGTTAATCAAATTGAAGCACTAGTGGTAGTTCTCAGGGTTTTCTGTCTGCTGATGGTTTCACACTCGCTGCTTCTAATTAAAATGACGCACAGTCAATTTGAAGAAGCTTTACTTCTTTTCTGACCCACCAGTTCTGTAAAGGTAAAAGCCCCCTTGGAATGTTGCCTGGGTAACAACACATACAGACTGTTGAAAGTGTGTGGAAAGTTTTGGTAATCTTGGTAATGAAGTTGCTATGGTAAATACTGTCTGGTTGGTAAAAAGCTGGGCTACTTTGGGATGGTTGAAAAGGAATTTTTGGGGTGAACTTTGGTTCCAAAATAAACATGAATTATGTATCTGCCATACTGTTTTCCTCATTGATTTAACCTTTTGATATGTATAGTGTCCTGTCGCTTTAGAAGGTTTTAGCAGTTTCATATGAATTGCTGTACAAGATATTAAACCCCAAATAGCATGATAAGAGTTCAGATGCAGCATGCCTCAGATACCTCACACCAATTGAATGAAGTAGCTAATCATGTCAGCACAGAGGTGGTTTTTTTGTTTGTTTTTGAGATGTATTAGGTTACACAAATATAGTTTATTAAAATTTTTCCAAATTTTCTACCATCATTTTTTCTGGTGCCAAGTGTGGTGTTGATGTCCTTAATATAAACTATGCAAACATGTTCTAAAGATAAACACATGTACATGGATGCGTATGTTTGTAAGTATGTATGTATATACACATACACCCGTCTCCCTCCAACCAGTTATTGAAATTTGTGGTAAAAATACAGTCTATCTGGTAAGTGACTAAAAATAAGTGGTCTGGCTCTTTGAAGACTATCATGTGAAATAGTCACACATATGAAAGTATGCAAACCCAAAGGGATTTTTTTTTTAATGCCAAATTTCCAAGAAAGGAGCACATTTTAAAAGGCAAGTGTGGAATTCATTCATGTACCAGTGAAGGATTTCCCAGCCTCTCTCCTACCCATATGTACACCCATATTCTGCCCTCATTATCATCAGTAGGCAAAATTACAGACTTTAAAAATTAGACTTCAGCACAGGGGATGCAAATAACAAACACTGTTTTTAGAAAAAATACAAACTTGCGGTTTTCAGTTTTGAAGGTTTAAGAGACATGCAACAGGAGTTTTTGGTAAACAATGTAGAGTATTCTGTGCTTCACGTTGTTTTTGTCCTTTTGAGCCCTCCTGCTAAAGGCATTGTATAAAATGCAAATGGTTGTTAGAGTGGTTACTAGGTATTTCCTTGAGTAGTTTGTTTCTCTTTAGTAAATTTATCTTGGTATAACACTTTGAATAGATTGTATTTTAGTTGGGTGAGAAGTCAGCCCTTGAAGGGAGCCTGTGCATATACTGGCAGACGACATGGTTTCTTAGGTTGTTTCACAGTAATTTAGTTGTTTCAGCAGCTGTTTGCCATCAGAGTTCATACATTTATTATTTTATTTCCACAAAGATCTTCACTCATGAACTATATTCTTTCATTTAAAATCTTTGTCTCATATTTGCCCTGCTGTTAATGGTCAAGTTTGGACTAATGTTTTGATTTGCTTTTGTCTTAGTTTTTCTATGCAAAGATGTATACCTATCAAGATGGTACTAAATTGTAAGTTAATTTCTTCTTTCCTTCCATCCATTTTTTTTCCCCTCAATATTCTAGACTCAACTCTAACACTAGCCCATGCTTGGTGGTAAAGTTAATGGGAAAATGAAATTAGATATTATTGTTCAAATCCTAGGACCACCAACTAGTTCAAATACTATTGAACCTATAAAATGTTTATGCGTGAATATTGCAGCTTAATTTTTCACTAAGTGTAGGCCTCTAATTTTTTAAGCAAATTCTGACATGCATTTTATATTTCTTGTCAACATTGTCGATAGTTTTGATACATGAAACAGGTTCCTCCTGCTGTGCTTGGTTTCACAAACAATAATACCATGATCTCTACCATTTGATAAAGTTTTTAAAAGATAGTCTAATAATAGGTTAGAGAAACCAGTTTGTTTAGCAGTTAATGCTTATAATTTCAATTATGTTTTTAGGTTCATCATAGTGGAACTGAGGTCCACAGAGAATTTACTTTTCTAAGTAGAGAACTGTGGCGATTTTAGGTACTTGTGAGAATTTCATTTGGAAGAGGATGATTATAAGAGTAGATTTTAGAAATTTTGGTTTGCCAGAGTGGGTGAGAGAAAACTAGTCTTTAAGCTGCAAATAACTAAAAACATTTTTTGGTTTTGTGGAAGACGGGATAGGTGAAACATAAGACCTAATTCTTGATCTAGTGCTGTTGTGAGGTTCTCTGTGATTTGCCAGTTTTTTTCTTTTTGAATAATAATAACAAAGAACTAACATTAATTGAGTGTTCAGTGGGTTAGTTATTATATAAGATAATGTGCATTATCTAGTTAATCTTTGCAATAAGTGCCTGAGGTAGGAACTTTTACAGTATCATTTGTAGTTCGCAGATTAGGGAACAGGCTTAGAGAAATTCAGTAATTTGCTTAAGATCTTACATCTCGCACGAGGCAGGTCTTTCTTGCTCCTAAATCTGCCTTATAGTGACTCTTAACCACTACTCTGTATTGATGATTCCTTATATGGAATACTTGCCTTGCCTATTTCATAGGGCGGTTATGAGAACCAAAAAAAGTAAGGTTTACAGAAAAACACCTATAAATGTGCCTGGTGTTTTCATTTTACCAGATAATTTTTGAGAAACCAAAGAAATTGTTGAAATAGATAAGCATGTATATTACTCTGTAATCACTAAAGTAAGTTGAGCTATAAAATAAGTCAAACAAATGAATTTTGAAAGGCTGCTGTCTGCAAAGTTGAAGGCATATTTTATGTGGGTCCAGAGGATCAGTGAGTCAAAGGCAAAAAGAGGCAGAGATGTAGGGGTGTACTGAGTAAAAAGTGGATTGGATAATCTCAAGGAACCTGAATTCTTCCTGCAATGAGGAGGAGTATTTGTAAAAAACATTAGATGATCTCTTAAGACCCTTCCAACATCAAGAATCTATGAGTCTTTGTAATGGGTGACTTTTATTGTAATACCTCAGAATAGCTAGATACACTCCAAATAACATTTTTAAAATTTTTTCTTGGATCATTAACAATCACCATCCTTTAAATGTAAATTTTTTTGTATTTAGGATAAACAGACGTATATGGTCACCTCGGAAAAATACAGATATGTATTTTGTTTTTTTCTCTCCTGAGATACACAGATTTTTTTGAGGGTGCAGTGGGTAAAACAGCTTAGTAGTATGTTGTCACATGCTGTACTTAACACTTTATTTGTGATTTTCTCTTAAATTTAGATTTACTAAGTGTATATTTTCAGAAGAAAGTTAATATTATGAATATGAAAGGTTGTTTTTATTGTATGGAATGTTATGGTTTTATGGCCCTTTATACAGTTGGTTTCATTCTCTGACATTGTTTTGTTCAACAGACATTTCTAAGGCAGGGTATGGGTTCAGTGCTAGGGAAACAGAGATAAGAGACTGTTAAGGAGCTGACAGTCATTGGAGAAACATAAATACAGTGGTGTGTAGCAAGGATGGAGCAGCTTAGGAGAGGTCTTACAGGAAAGCGTCAAAGGGTTACGTAACTGATCCGGGGGTTTGAGTAAGGCTGCCTGGAATATGATTTGAGTTTAAAGAAGGCAAGAGACATCTTACACAGAGATACAAAATTTTGAAATTGTAACTCTACCTATGTAGGCTCAGTGGCAGCTCCTCATCTCTGAAATATTGCAAAACCCCAGAGTAGATGTCATTTTTGTAAGTAATTAGCTTTTATAAGTAATTAACTTATAAATAAAGCTCTCACTGAGAACTTACCTTTATTTTACATATGCTTATAGTTTCTGAGGTAGCAGATTAAAAGAAGGAATAATTTAGAGGTAAAATGCTGTCATAAACATACGTACTGATAAAGACAGATTGCTGACATGATAGCAGTTAAGAAGTAGGAGAACTATATATATGTGTATATATATAACTCAAGTCTAAAAACCATAGACAGTAAAGGAAAACAGCCTGGCACACCTAATAGCTTTGGGTATCAATTGTATTTCTAATGGTATAGAATAATAATGAAAGTTTGTCATGTTCTCTCTTATAAGTTAAATATATGGTCTGTATAGTAACATTTATGAAGGCATTAGAGTTTTATCTTAGAAAAGTTTTTTTATATGAAATAATATGAAAACCAGAGGTTACGCTCTTAGTTCAATTATCAAATTGTTTATCCAGAATGATTGATTGCCAAAGAGCTTTGAATAACCTTAGATTTAATTTTCTTTTTATGTATGACACATGGAACTGCAGATTTTACAGGGTACTAGACATAGTTCGGCATGGTATTTGCTATATAACACTGGCTAGAAATTATTTACTTATGTAAGATGTCAGAGATAGGGTTCTTGACCATTTGGGTATCAGGTATTTTCAGAAAATGTGGACCAGGTTGTCCTTCTGTTCTGGATGGCGTATAGGTGTGGTCTCAGCATAGATATTATCATCTTGAAAGCCTTCACTGAGACTGTAGACTGTGAGAAATCTCATACGTGCTTTCAGAGCATCCTGTTTTATTCCCTGTTGTGATACCGGTAGCATTGCATTGTAGCTTGTCTGTTTCTGCTTTAGACTTTAGTCTTTTCAAGAGCAAAATCTGTTTTGTTTAGAACTCTGAAATTGGTCTCCCCTAGGTTTGAATCTTGGCTCTGGGTGGCATTGGGGAAGTTATCTGCAAAACGGGGATAATCTTCCTGCGCAGAGTTATTTATCTTGAATAAGTTAATGTAGAGGAGACATAACACAGTTCCTGGCATGTAGTTAAGTTCTCATAAATGTTTCTCCCTTCTTCCTTTCTTTCTTGTTGTGCCTGGCACTTAGTAGGACTTTCAATAATAGTTTTTAAGTGATTTTGTAAACTATATTAGAGCTAAATTGGATCTATCATTAAACTTCTTAAATGAAAAATCTCTTAAAGTGAATAATAACTAGTATATAGCAATATAATCTTTGAACTAGATGGCAGTAAATTATATAGTCTCCAAGTTCGATTAGCAATCTAAACAACTCTCTTCAACCCTTGTCAAGCTTGTAATTGTTATGATGGCAGTGGGTTTAAAGTGGAAAAGATTGTAGCATTCCTTTTGCTGGATTTGCTGCTTTCTGACCTTGCCTGTTATTGCTGTCATCTTGGCCTTTTAATGGTCGGATTGTTATTGGTCTATTTCCTGGGAAGGAAAGAACCCTGAATCTGACAGACTTACTAGCTGTGTGGCTTTGGGTAAGTAGTCTTACTTCTGGATTTACATATCTGTAAAATGAGAGTAATAGAACCTCATGACTTTGTGAAATTCAAGAAATAGGTGCCTGGTGTATAGAAGGTGCTCCATGGATGGTAGGTATTCTCAGCCCTATTACCTAGCCAGAATCCTCAGTATTCTTTGTTTATTAGTGACTTTATTTGAAAGCAGCAAACCAAGAAATAGGGTAGGGGAGAACCGGGTGACTGGGGAATGAAGGTAGAGATTTTGCACCAGTGCTCTTGACCTCAGGTAGGAGGCATGGATGGGAAGGGCCTGTGACTTTATGTGAAGACTGACAATGGAACCAGATTGGATCATATGTGGCATAACATCTACATTCTGGCTTAAAACTTAATAAACCGGTTGAGTGGATTTGAATTTAATTTTAAAATTTTTATTTACTTTTTAGTTATTAAAATGCTTGTAATACTAAACTACTTACTTGATTAGAGAATGATTTTTCATCAAGCTGAGTCCAGTTTATTCAAGGCTTAGGGGCTGTTTAATTGTTCCTTTGTGATAATGTGCTAAGACATTTCTAGGAAGGAAGTATTTTTTCCCCTCTTTTCCCTTTTAATGCTACAAGCTGTTGAGATCTGTACTGCTGCTACTCCTGTTGGGATCTACCATTTCATTACATCTCTTTGCAAGGCATCATGTTAGTGCTGTGGAAGGATGTAAAGAAGTTTAAGGCATGAACCATGTATTTCAGGAACCTGACTATAGTGGGGAAAGTGATGTATATATGTATTAAAAATAACTGATTTTTAAAAAGAGCAGAGTTACTGACTAAAACATCTTATTCTCTGATCCAGTATCCCTAGCATCATTTATTTAAGATAAATTGTTTTGCTGGAAAAAAGTCATAGGCTGTTGTATATGCCTGTGTCAAAAATGAACAGGTAAGTTGAAAACTGAAGTTTCTGACTCATGTTAATTTTTCCATCTTACTTGAAAATCTGTATTAGAATTATTTTGTCCTGATTCCTTCACTAATATCTTCTAAGGATTCAAAAATTGTCGGTAAATCTTTGAGTGTCTTTGCTATGTTACCTTCAAATGTGATTATTGACAAGTTAGTTAATTATCCTGTGTATCTTTTCAAAGCAGATTAAATTAAATCATCATGATTTAGATGTTTTCCTATGACAGTATTTTACCTTTTTTTAAATTGAAATATAGTCAGTTACAATGTGTCAATTTCTGGTGTACAGCACAATGTCCCAGTCATGCATATACATACATATATTTGTTTTCATTCTTTTTCATTAGAGGTTATTACAAGATACTGAATACAGTTCCCCGTGCTATACAGAAGAAATTTGTTTTTTTATCTATTTTTATATATAGTGGCTAACATTTGCAAATCTCAGACTCCCAAATTTATCCCTTCCCACCTCCTTTCCTCTGGTAACCATAAGATTGTTTACTACGTCTGTGAGTCTGTTTTGTAGATGAGTTCATTAATGTCCTCTTTTTTCTTTTTTTTAGATTCCACATATGAGTGATATCATATGGTATTTTTCTTTCTCTTTCCACTAACAGTATTTTATCTTAATTGTGTATCATTTGAAAAAAAATCCGTTAGTTTTTTCGTATTTATCATTGAATCTGTTTGTAGTATCTTTTATACTTAAGTGGCATACGTTTTGATCAAAAGAAGCATTGCCACCCTCCCTTTCACCCCTTGCTGTACACTTGGATAAAAGAGAACCTCTAATCAGAGTGCTCCCCCCTTAGATTTTCCTGTTGCTGACTTCTCCTTGTCATTCAGATCTCAGCTTTTTTCCCTAAAAAAATTAAACATTTTTCTCTGAATCTTTCCCAAACCACCTAATCTGAAGTGGTCCTTGATCCTCTAGGTTGTGCTGCCACGTTGTCGTATGTAGTTTAATTCAAAATAGTTACCTCTGTCACAGAAACTTCCTTCCTTCCTGTATTTACGCCTTTCTTCCTATCCCCCAGTAGCGTGTAAGCAAGGACTTAACTGGTTTTTCACTTTTGTTATCTCTAGAGTGTTGAATAAAGCACTCAATAAAATTTTGTCATTATAGAATGAAGCAAATATTCTTCCCCCTAAACAGCTTTAAAACTTTCTTGAAAGTTATTTCACTTCATTTTGCCTTGGTTTTCTTCCCTTGCAAAATGATGGGGGATGGGAAAGGAAAGAGACTGAGTTAGGTTATTTCTAAAATCCCAAAGCCTGCTATTAGCTTGATGTAAGTTTTTAGTTCTTTCTAATGGTGTTGATGAATTTGTACTGAGCTGTTTAATTAGTTTCTTACTCTGTCCTCTGTTGAAACCGGGAGTACATGTTTATATTTACAGGACTATTGACAGCACTGGAGAGTTAACTCTGATTGCAGAATGAGGTTCCTTGGTGTATCTAGATTATTAAAGAGGTTAGATCTGCAAAATGATTTCTTTTTTTTAATTGAAGTACAGTTGATTGAAAGTGTTGTTAATTTTTGGTGTATAGTAAAATGATTAACTTATATGTATATGTATATACACTTTTTCAGATTTTTTTTCCATTTTAGTTTATTACAAGATGTTGAATATGGTTCCCTGTGCTATACAATAGGTTTTTCTTGTTTATCTGTTTTGTATATAATAGTGTGTATATGTTAATCCCAAACTCCTAATTTATCCCTCCCTGCTCTTTCCCCTTTGGTAACTATAGGTTTGTTTTCTTTGTCTTTGAATCTCTTTCTGTTTTGTAAATAAGTTCATTTGTATGCTTTTAGATTCTACATATAAGTGGTATCATATGATAGTTCTCTTTCCCTGACTTTCTTCACTTGGTATGATAATCTCTAGGTCCATGCATGTTGCTGCAAATGGCATTATTTCATTCTTTTTCATGGCTGAGTAGTATTTATTGTATAAGTATACCACAGCTTCTTTATTTAGTCATCTGTTGATGGACACTTAGGTTTCTTCCATGTCTTGGCTATTGTAAATAGTGCTGCTATGAACATTGGGGTGCATATATCTTTTCAAATTAGAGTTTCCTCTGGGTATATACCCAGAAGTGGGATTTCTGTCTCACATAGTAAGTGTATTTTTTGTTTTTCAAGGAACCTCCATACTGTTTTCCATAGTGGCTGCACCAATTTATATTCCCACCAGCAGTGTTGGAGGGTTCCTTTTTCTCTACACCCTCTGCAGAATTTATTATTTGTAGACTTTTTGGTGATGGCCATCCTGACTGGTGTGAGGTGATACCTCATTGTAATTTTAATTTGCACTTCTCAAATAATTAGTGATTTTGAGCATTTTTTCATGTGCCTATTGGCCATCTGGAAGTCTTCTTTGGAGAAATGTCTATTTAGGTCTTCTGCCTATTTTTTGATTAGGTTGTTTGTTTTTGTTATTGAGTTTTATGAGCTGTTTGTATTTTGGAAATTAAGCCCTTGTCCGTTGCATCATTTGCAAATATTTCTCCCATTCTGTAGGCTGCAAAAGCTTATAAGTTTAATTAGATCCCATTTGTTTAATTTTACTTTTATTTCTGTTGCCTCAGTAGACTGCCCTAAGAAAACCTTGGTATGATTTATGTCAGAGAATGTTTTGCCTATGTTCTCTTCTAGAAATCTTATGGTGTCATGTCTTATATTTAAGTCTTTAAGCCATTTTGAATTTATTTTTGTGTATAGTGTGAGGGAATGTTCTACATTAATTTACTTGTGGCTGTTCAGCTTTCCCAGTGCCACTTGCTGAAGAGACTGTCTTTTCTCCATTGTATACTCTTGCCTCCTTTGTCAAAGATTGATTGACTGTAGGTGTGTGGGTTTATTTCTGGGCTCTCTATCCTGTTCCATTGATCCATATGTCTGTTTTTGTGCCAGTACCGTGCTATTTTGATTACTGGATCTTTGTAGTATTGTCTGAAGTCTGGGAGAGTTATGCCTCTAGCTTTGTTCTTTTTCCTCAGAATTACTTCAGCAGTTCTGGGTCTTTTGTGGTTCCATATGAATTTTGGGATTTTTTGTTTTAGTTCTGTGAAAAATGTCCTGGGTAATTTGATAGGGATCACATTAAATTTGTAGATTGATTTGGGTAGTATTGCCATTTAAACTGTATTAATTCTTCCAGTCCAAGAGCATGGGATATCTTTCCATTTCTTTGAGTTGTCTTCAGTTTCCTTCAACAAGGTTTTACAGTTTTCAGCGTATAAATCTTTCACCTCCTTGGTGAGGTTTATTCTTAAGATTTTTTTTTTTAATGTGATTGTTAAAGGGGTTTTTAAAAAACTTTTCCTTTCTGAAATATCATGAACCTTGAGATACATCTTGCCAAATTTCAGTCCACTAGCAATATTTTGAATATACTTGCTTTACTATAATCTAACCAGCATTATGTATTACTACTTTCAAAAAGTCTGAAATAGTATAAAATAGTATTCCATTTAGCTTATAAGCATTTCTTTGATCACTGAGAAGATCTAACATTCTTCTGACAGTTACTTATAGGCTGTATTTCCTCTGCTATCAACTGTCTGCTCATTTCCTTTACTCATCTCAAAAAATGTTTTTGTTCATTATAATAATGAAGTTTTCCTAAGCAAAAATGAAATTGCTAACTGTCTAAAATTCTAGTCACACGGACCAAAAGAAAAACTGGTTTATATCTACAATCTCCATTGCCTTCCAGAAATTACCATAAACATTACTTTTAATGTAAACTCATTTATACGTATATTATCTTAGGGTTCATTTTATATAAATCATAACTCTCATAATTAAAATTAATCAAAAAGTTGAAATGACTGAAGTTTCCTGGTATTTAGAGTAAATGCCAGAGAGATTAGTTCAACCTAGTACTTGAATACACCAGAGAACTTATCTTAATTAATTTGATCATCAAAACAGAAATACGTGAAACCAATTCAGGAAGGTAGCAGGATACAAGATTAACATATAGAAATCTGTTGCTTTTCTTTACACTAAAAATGAAAGCTTGGGAAAGCTTTATTATTATAACGAACAAAAACATTTTTTGAAATAGGTAAAAGAAATGAGCAGACAGCTGATAGCAGAGGAAATACAGCCTAAGAAAAAGATCAGGAATACACTAAAATGTTAATTGGGTTAGTGGTGATAGGATTATGGAAATTTTTTTGTTTTCCTAAATTTATGTAACTTTTATAATGAAAAAAGTATAAATAAAATTAAAATTTTCTAGCTGTGTTAATTTTGTTAGTAAAAATAGGGCTGCCAGATTTAGCAAAGAAAAATACACACAATATTTGGAATGTACTTACACTAAAAATTGTTTTTCTGAAACTCAGGTTTAAACTGAGTGTTCCATGTTTTATCTGACAACTCTAAGTGTAACACATTTTGGTCATAGTTGAATATTGTTGAGAAATCTTGGGACGCTCTGCTTCCCAAATAATTCTAACTATTTTTTTCAAACTAGGTTTATTTAGTTGGGAAAATTACTCCTATGATCTAATTTTTTTCAGGACTAGTTTTTGGGTGATGCTTGAAGGAAATATGCTTCATGTTTGGCGAGAGTAATTAGAATTATTATTATTTAACAAAAGCATGATAGTATTAAATGCTGCCTGTTTACCTTAGATAAAAGGTTGATTTATAAAGCTACCAGCTTTCTAGTCTTAAAAATGATGTCATTTCTGTGGTGTAATATCTTTATACATATATCTGTGAAGGTGCTTTCCCTATAGCAAACTTATTAATACAGTGTTTGAGAGGTCATGGAAATTAGAGTAAGGAGGAAAGGGGAAGCAGGACTGTAACTGCTCTGCTTTGAAAACTGGAACGTTTTGTAAGTTTCATATTTGAAGTGAAAATAAAATGACACTTGTAAGAAGTTTCTACAGTTTTCTAAATCTTAAAATATGTAATCTTCCCACAGAATAAGATGTCAGGACTCTTTAGATTGAAAAAAATTATACAAAATTTTGGGGTCCAACTGAAGATAAGTCATATGAAGATGAAGATCAATTTAGTAATCATAGCTGATACAGTTAATGTATTCAGTCAAGGCTTTTGATATACTAGATGAACTGAAAGAGACCCTGCCCTCATGGAATTTATAGTTTAATGGGGATGTAAGCATTTACTGTGCTCTGTGGTAAGTACAACGATAGGGCCATATGAGCAAGCTGCAGGAGTGGCTCATAGGAGGGGCACCTTACCCAGGAGACAGATTATGTCCAAACTAAGAAGGAGTAGGAATTAGCCAGAGTAATTGATGTGGGAGTGCTAGAGCTTGACAGCAGATACGAAGGCCCAGAGGCAGGGAAGAATGAGGCAAATTGGAAGAATTAGAAATGGAAGTTCAGTATGGATTGGACAGCAGTGTGTAAGAGGGAGGAGGGAGAGCAAATGGTAAAAAATTAGGCTGTAAAGATAAGCGCAGGCCAGATGATGCTGGGTCTTACAGATCATTTAAGAAGTTGGGCTTTATTCTAAGAGAAATATGACAACAGTTCTTTGTTCTAGAGAGATCATTTTGGCCTGGTTATGCAGAATGAATTTGGAGAGAAGTAAGGCTGGAGTCAGGAAGATAATTTAGAGAATTATTACAATAATCCAGGTAAGTGAACTGAAGTGGAAGTAGTGAAGTTGGAGGGGAGTGGGCAGATACAAGTTTTTGTGAGGTAAAATCATTAGGACTTTGTGATGTATTTGATATAGGGCTGAGAGAGGAGGAGTCATAATTCTTGGACAGCTTTACCAAGAGAGTAGGGGTGGAACAGAGTTTTGGAGAAAGAAAATATGAGTTCAGGGTTTAACAGAGTTTAACACCTGTGAGGCGAACATTGTAGATGTGTGTAGGCAACTTAACATAAGGTTATAAAACTTGAGAAAGATGTCTGGGTTTGAAATGTGCTAACTGAGACTAAATGAATAGAGTAGAAGAGGCCCGGAATGCGGTCCTGAGGAATTCCCTTTTAGAGATGGAAGAGGAACTTATTTAAAAAAAGTGTTTTTTCTGAAAACTTACATATTTATATATTTTTCTTCTGTCTATTTATGCTTATTGTGTTTATTTTGTTACATCTCTTTCCCCTAGTAGATTATAAGCCCCTTAAGGGCAGGACCATGTCTCTTTTGTCCACCTCTGTATGCACAGTACTTGGCGCACAGTACACACTCGACAAATATTTGTGGAATGATTAATTAATTTTCTCTGTTACTGTATTCCTTTTGTTTCCTCATCTGAGTGTTTTTAGTTGTAAGCATTCATTTCTGGAATCTCTGTTCTATTGTATGAACAGTTCTTCTCTTTAAAATGGTATCATCTAGGTATGCTTTCTTTTAACATTTCCTTATGGAAAATTTCAAATTTATAAGGAGAGGAAATGGTTTACTTAATATCCACGTAACAATTTAAATTGAACAGTAGTTATGTTTCCCATCTTTGCGTCATCTCTTTTTTTGTTGTAGCACTGCAGATTACAGAAATTGATTTATTTTTACCCCTAAATATTTGAATGTATTTCTCAAAAGTAAGAACATTGTCTTACATAACCATAATCACATTCTCACAGTATAACACGTAACTAAATGAATAATTTCCTAATATCATCCAAAATCCAGCCCATATTAAAAATTTGCCATTTATACCTGAAATATCTGTGTTTACTCAGGCTGCTGTAACAAAATACCACACCCTGGGTGGCTTAAATGACAGATATTTATTTTCTCACAGTTCTGGAGACTAAACCCAAGATCAAGGTGTTGGCAAGTTTTATTTCTCCTAAGGATCTTTCCTTGGCTTGCACATGGCTGTCCTCTCGGTGTCCTCACGTGGTCTTTTCTCTGTGTGTGCACATCCCTGGTGTCTCTGTCCAAATTTCCTTCTTATAAGGGTGCCAGTCAGAGTGAATTAGGGCTAATGCTAATGGCCTCATTTAAACTTACTTCTTTGAAAGCCCTACCTCCAAATATAGCCACATTCTGAGGTATTGGGGGTTAGAGCTTCAATACGTGAATTTTTTGGAGGGGAGGGCACAATCCAGCCCATAAAGGTGTCTTTTATACTGCTGGTTTGTTCAAAGCAAGATTTAATCGAGGTCTATGCAATTGCATTTAGTTGTAAATTTCTTACGTCTATTTTAATCTACAGCACATCTCTCCACTTCTTCCTTTTTCTTCTCATGACTATTCACCTAGCCAGTTGTCCTGTGACATGTTCCACGTTTTGAATTTGTCTGATTTATTTCATTGTTCTCTATTTCCTGTAAGCTGAAAGCTATGTCTAAAGGTTTTAAAAATAAAAACATTTTGGGCGCCAGTATTTATAGTTGGTGCTGTGTATGTCACAATACGTTGTATCTGGAGACACATATTTGGTGTTCCTACTCTTGGTGATACTGAGATTGATCTTGGGGTAAAGTGGTGACAAAATTTAATTGCTCTATTGGACAGTTAATTTTTTCCCTTGTCACCAATTAATGTTATCTGTGGTACAGTACTTTAAGTATCATATAGTTTTAATAATTGCTATTTAAGGTAACATGGTTGCATGAATGCCATCAGTTAGGGTTATTAGGAATAGTGAGCATTTCTCATTTTTGGCTTTTCAGCATTTGAACACCTTTCCTCTATTTGACAGCTAGTAATACAAAGGAGAATGATACTCACAATTCTGATGAGGAGTGTTAGCAGTAACCACAGTCTCATTTAGCTTAAGAAGCAGCAGGGGCAGTGTTCTAAGTGTGGCATCCATCCCATGTCTAGACTGTTGGTAGGGTGGGCTGTGCAAGCTATGACATCTGTGCCAGCAGCAGCAGTGGTGTCATCACTGGAAAGGTTGAGGCATGCTTTGGGGCATAGTCTTGGCTGTGTGGCCTTTTATAAGTCCAGTTCCTTGCTTTTCTGGAGATACCTTATTAATAAATTCCACTTCTGCTTAGGTAGTTAAAATTTATTTTTCTTTTTAATAACTAAGAACTCTGGGAGAAGCATTTTGAAGGGATAATCTAGACAGAAGTTGGACCCAGTGTTCATAGGAGCACTATTTACAGTAGCCAAACAACCTAAATGTCCATTGACAGATGACTGGATAAAGAAGTTGTGGTGTATTTATATAATGGAATACTACTCAGCCATAAAAATAATAAAATAATGCCATTTGCAGCAACATGGGTGGATAATCTCTCCAGCAATGGGGAGATTATCATTCTAAATGAAATAATCCAGAAAGAAAAATACCATATGATATCACTTATATGTGGAATCTTAAAAAAAAAAAAAAGACAAATGAACTTATTTACAAAACAGAAACAGACTCTCAGACATAGAGAACAAACTTGTGGTTACCAGGGGTGGAGGGGGGGTGGGTGGGGATAAACTGAGAATTAAAGATTTGCAGATACTAAATGATATAGAATAGATAAACAACAAGTTCATTGTGTAGCACAGGGAACTATATTCAACATCTTGTAGTAACTTATGGTGAAAAAGAATATGAAAATGAATGTCTTTATGTTCATGTATGATTGAAGCATTGTGCTGTACTTTAGAAATTGACACAACATTGTAAACTGACTATACTACAATAAAAAAAAAATATATATATATATGTAGTGAAAAAAAAAAGGAGTTTGGACCCAGTGTCATCTTAGGTCCTCTTTAAATCTTCAGTTACATTTGTCTACCCATTCTTAGTTTTTAAAAGTCAGTTTGTATTTATTTTTATATTCTTGTTTCTTGTTCTTTGAGATATAATTTGTCACTGGTTGTTAAGTTTTTGAAGTGTTCTTTGCAAAAATTCGTTTTATGCCCACTGTGAGCTGAGCTAGAGATACAAGATAAATACTAACCTGCCCTCAAGGAAGATAAATCATATAGAGATGTTAATCTTGAGAGACATTCAGGTAAAGTGCATTGGCAATTCAAGTAGGAAGAAATCATTTGCAGAAGGAGGGGTAGGAGATGATGAAAGACGTGTGATTTGAGCTGAATTTTGAAGGATTGGTAGCATCTAGATATAGCTAGATGAGTGAGTAAGAGGGCTTCGGGTAAAGGGAATAGCGTGACTAAAGGTAAGATGTTGGCTATGTATATGGGGATATTTACTCTATTAGAAATTAAAATTGGTAATTTAAAATGCTCATTCATCAGAAGTAATAATAATAAACCCACTGCATGTTAACATAAATGACATATTTTTAATGAAAAGTAACTGTTTCTGAAAGAAAGCAATTTAGTGAGAAGAGAGTGTGGTTTTACGTTTTGCACATCTCTTTAATGTCTGCCTTAGTAGAAGACAGACGTTCTCATATTTGCTGCTGCATTCACTCTATTTTAGTATGTTGTTTGGGTTGAAGTATATGAAGAGAAGCTGGCCATTTGCCTTTACCTACCACTCATCCTAGGGGGAAAGAACTGAGTATATGTGTTTGAAAGTCTCCTCCAATGCATACTATTTAACCAGAATTAGTAAGATAAACAGTGAAGATTTCGTGTGGGAGGTGAGATTTGAGATGAGGCTTGTGGGCATCAGATAAAGAGGAGGAAATAGAAAGGCTTTATTGTTGGGGCCAAATAGTATAAACAGGAAAACTACATATCTTGAGATCAAAATATTGAAACAGTTGCCTTGAATTCAAAAGGTAGGACAAAAGTAAAAATGATCACCATATTCTGGGATCTGATAAAGTCTAGAGGATAATATAAAGACCGTGGTACGATTAGTTGACTGATAATGCTGAGCAGTTACAGTAGCTGGCCATTTATTGAGTGTCTTCTATGTTGCAGTTAATGATCTAAGTGCACTACATGTATTCATTCATTTAATCTGTGGATAAATGTAGAAAGTCAATATAATTATTATTATTTTCATTATTTTACACGTGAGAAACCTGAGGCACAGAGAAATTGTGTTACTCATCTGAGATCACACTCAGTAAGGTGCAGAATTGGCAATTAAACTCGGGCAGCTGGGTTCTAAGGTCTGCTCTTTTATGGAGCACACTAAATTGTCCCTTAAATATTAATAAATAAGATTGTATAAGGAGGATGCTATTAGCTTATGAAGGACTCTTGAAACAGAGGACTTTGAACTTGATACAGGAGGCTCTTAATAAATGTTTGCTTTTTTTCAGTTGAATTGAATGATAAAATACTTACTGAGTGCCAGCTACGTACGTGTCAGCTGTTGTGGAGAGGACATAAGAATGAGCGTGGCAGAACCTGCTGTTGTCCCTTAACACCTGCCTTTTCTTTTGAAGTAATAGCATTTTAAGTTGGGCTCAAGGTCATCCATATTAAAGACTACATTCCCCAGCCTTTCTCGAAACTAGAATGGCCAAATAACGAAGTTTAGGCCCTTAGGATGTAAGTGGAAGTATTCTTGTAGTGACTTATTGGAACTTGGGTTAAGTGATAGGTGATGTATATCCTTTGTCTTCTATTTTTCTTTTGGTTTGGTCCTTTCCTCAGTCTTACTGCCTGTAAAATGCCAAAGGGAAAGGTATTAAAAGGAAGAGAAAAGAATCTTTTTGAGTGGAAATTTTTATAAAGAAGGATTTCATAGAAGCCAGCTACAATGGCAGAGGGTGAAGGAAAAAACTGTTTGTCATAGGAATTAAAATTTGGTGGGGCAGCAAGAATACCAAAGATGTGTAGAAAACTGTTTATTAGGTTAGTAGTGGTCAGTTGGTGAATTTGAATCTGTTGATCCTGGAGAAGCAAACACCCCCACTCCCAACCTGGCATTCTCAGGAATTTCAAGTTCCTAAAGAAACGTGGCCAGAAAAGGCTATGGTTATCTATACATTTGGAATATAAGCAAACCTTGGGAAGGAAGCGGCAACATGGCTTTCAAGTTATGCAAGCAGCCCTGTTTCATTTTCTTGCTTTTAACCCCATAATGCTATTATTTTTATTTAAAAAAATTGTTTTGAGTAGACTATTTTTTTCAGAGAAGGTTTAGTTTCACAGCAAAAGTGAGCAGAAGGTACTGTTTCCATATACCCCTGCCCCCTCCCCCACATGCACAACCCCCTCCACTATCAACATCGGGCATCAAAGTAGTACGTTTGTTACAGTTGATGAACCTACAGTGACACATCATAATCACCAAAGTCCATGATGTACATTGAAATCCACTCTTAGTTTTTGTACGTTTTATGAGTTGGGAGAAATGTATATGGACATGTATTCACCATTACAGTATCATACAAAATAGTTTTACTGCCCTAAAAATCCTCTGTGCTCTGCCTTTTCATCCCCGCACCCCCGCCCTGACCCCTGGCAACCGCAGATCTTTCTACTGCTTCCATAATTTTGTGCTTTCTAGGATGTTACATAGTTGGAATCATACAATATGTAGCTCTTTCATATTGGCTTCTTTCACTTAATACTATGAATTTAAAGTACTTCCATGTGTTTTCATGTCTTGATAGCTCACTTCTTTTTAGCACTGAATAATACTCCATTGTCTGGATTGTTTATTATTTATCCACTCACCTACTGAAGGACATCTTGGTTGCTTCCACGTTTTGACAGTTATGAATAAAGCTGTTGTAAATGGACACGTGCAGGTTTTGTATGGACATAAATTTTCAACTCCTTTGGGTAAATACCAAGGATCATATGGTAAAAGTATATGTAGTTTTGTTAGGAATCACCAGCTTGTCTTCCAGCGTGGCTGTATCATTTTGCCTTCCCATGAGGAATGAGAGGTTTCTGTTGCTCCACGTACTTGTCATCATTTGGTGTTGTCAGTATTCTGGATAGTATCTCATTGTTTAAATTTGCATTTCCCTGGTGACTTATGATGTGGAGCATCTTTTCAGATGCTTATTTGCTCCCTGTATGTCTTTGGGGAAGTATCTGTTCAGGTGTTTTGCCCATTTTTTAAATCGGGTTGTTCATTTTCTTATGCTATAATTTTCATATCTTTTTCTTTTCTCCTCTTAGAGGTAATGTGAGGGACATTGTGTCTTAGTGATTAAAAATGAGCCCCTTAGAATCAGATTGACTGTTAGAATCCTCTCTCCATCATTTAATAACTGTGTGACTTTGGGAAGGTTACATACGTAAACTCTTTGTTCCTCAGGTTCCTTCTTGCTAAAAGAGGGGTTAATGATGTGTGAATGTTAAATGAATTGATACATATAAAGGGCCTGACCTGTAGTAAGTGCTTAACAAATGTTATTACATGGTATTTATTTTTCTATCATTTCATACAGTCATTATCAGTCTCTGCTCTTCACTGTATTCCCTCCAGAAAGCTTCTGCTAAACTTATTCACACTAATTTGTGTGTGATTTTTGAGGGATGTTTATACTTTCAGTCTCTATTGAATTTTAAAAATCACACTGGTACCACATGACCGTATTCTCTTGGTAAAATATCCCGTAAATACACAAATATATGTAGTAAAAATGAAAGCTCCCCTGTATGTAACACCCCCCACCCCCTACTTCCTCTTCTCTTTCCAAATGTAACTACTGTTAACGGTTAATAGCAGGTCGAGGCTGAGCAGATTGGCTTGAGGTGTTCCATATTAAAAAATATTTTAAAATCTGAAGCCTTCTGGCAGCTGTTCTTGTCTAGGGTCTCTTGTAGAGAAGTTTCATGAAGCTCTGCAGTGTTAATCTCTTTGTACTCACCTCAGGGCTTCCTTTTAGGGAAGACCTACTGCTCTTTATTTCCTTCTTCAATTTGTGGTAGTCAAGGTGTTCAGTTCTTGATTTTGGCACTTGTATGCCAAGAATATCCACCTTATTTAAAAAGATGCTCAACCAAGTGGTGTGGAAGGTGATCCCACAGTTCATCAAGGTTGGGGTGGAGCTGCGGTGGCAACCCTTCCCAGCTCATATTCATGTTTGCTGTATGGGGCAACCATCCTCGGCCTCTTAGGGTTCATAGGCTCCACTGGAATGTGATTGTAGGGATAGGACGAATCAGGAGGGATTGGTCAGTGCTGTCTGCCATCCTCCTGTTTCTGATGCCAGGATCTGGGAAGTGTAAGGCTATCTTGAGATGCCTTATAATTTTCAGATCTTTCTTCAGAGTCCACTAGTTAGGGACTATTCAGTAAGTAAATACCCCAGTTGAGATGCAGAAAATTGTATGCAGCTTGCTTTGAGGATTATTGAGCTAAAGTACTTTGAAAGGTGACAAAGTTTTCTTTCTTTTAGGTTTTACTTATAATTAAAATGATTTTTTGGTTTTATTTAAGTAAATATAAAATTGTACATTCAGATAATTATTTACTGAAAAAATTCACCTTTATGTTAAAATCCTGGATAGTATGTGATCATTGTAACATATTTAAGAGTATAAATAAAAAGTGAAAGTCTATTTCTCATACAGTGTTTACTAAATACACACATTTAAAAAAAGAAATGAGCTTACAATAAAACTTAGTACATTTTGGATATCTTACTGTGACAATTCTGTGGCAGCTTAATACCTTATGGAACTGTTTCCTTATTGTTAGATGTTTAGATACCTCACCTACCTTGAAAGCAAATCTAGTATGTGTGTTCTTGTAATTGTATTTTCGTATACATCTGGGACAGCTTTTTGCAGGTAGATCACTGGATTGTTCTGTACCTTTACTTTAAAATTTGGTTAAAATTAAAAAAATTCGAATACAGTTAAGTGTTGACTTCTAGATTTTTTTTGTGACACTAATACTCAAACTTATTTTGGTAGAGATGAAAGATGTTTCATTGGACAATGAAAGATGTTTATCGAATAGCGTATTAGGTATTGTAGGTAGAATATTGTAGGTAGAAACTCCCAGGTAGATTTCTACATAGTTGAGTTTCAAATAGATGAAGATGTAAGGATAGTTAATCTCACAAAATAAGGGCTAATACTCACTTCTTCATTTCATTAAAAATTAAGCGAAAGTAATTTCTGAAAGACTTGGTAATGTTTTTGCAAGCCGTTATATCATTTTAAATGGCTAACTGAGAAATGTAATAATTACAACCAGTGTTTTGATTTAAAAAATAAGGAATGCATACGGTTAAAATTTAAAGTTTCAGAATATTTGTATCTTCTGCATAGAGCCCTATTCCCATTCTACCACAACCTGCAGAACTATTCAGCTTAGTCCCTGTGCTGTACAATATATCCTTGTGCCTTATTTACTTTATACATAGTAGTTTGTACTTAATAATACCTTACCCCTATCTTACCCTTCCCCCTTCCCTCTCCCTATTAGTAATCACTAGTTTGTTCTTTATATCTGTTTGGGTTTTTTTTTTTTTTTTGGTAAATTAACTGGTTTGTTTTATTTTTACGATTCCACATATAAGTGTATCATATATGTTTGTCTTTCTCTGATTTATTTCACTGAATCTAATATCCTCTAAGTCCATCCATGTTGTTACACATGGCAAAATTTCATCCTTTTTTATGACTGAGTAGTATTTCATTGTGTGTGTGTGTGTGTGTGTGTGTGTGCGCACACACACACACACATCATATCTTCCTTATCTATTCATCTGTTTGATGGGCACTTAGATTACTTCCATATCTTGGCTACTGTAAATAATGTTGCTGTGAACGCTGGGGTGCATAAATCTTTTTGAATTAATGTTTTAATTTTTTTCAGTTATGTACCTGGTAGTAGAATTGCTGGATACTGTTTTTTGCAGTGACTGCACCAATTTACATTCCCACCAGCAGTGTTCAAGAATTTCTTTTTCTCCACATCCTCGCCAACATTTGTTATTTGTGGTCTTTTTGCATATCGATGTACTTTTATTTATATGTGTATTTGACCACTTTACCTCTCAACTGAATCTCTGCTTGTATGGACATATAAAGGGAAAGGGGAGAGAGTGAAATCATGCCTGATAGATGATAGGTAATTTAAAGAGTTATTTAAAGTAGGGAATCATGAAAATATAACACAAGTACATGTTATTTTAACATGTTAACTTGAAATCTATGTGTTACGTTTATTTACCAAGCTTTTGATGTAGGGCTAAAGCCTTCTGGCATTCTATATATTGATCTTTCTTGCATATACCTCCCCACTAATGCTTCATTTTGATTTCTTCAGTGCACTTAGAATAAAATTTTAAATTTTAAATGTGGTACAAAAGTGTGTATGATCTCGCCCCTTGTCAGTTTCTAAGAAATCTACTCTTCTTCTGATTTTCTGTAATCAAGTTATGCTGTTTTCAGTTTCTGAAATTTGTGTTTGGACTCTCCACATGCTGTTGCCATAACCTGGAATGATCATTTCTTCAAATCTTTGAATGGAGAATCTTATATCAAATGTCCTATTCTTAGAGAGACATCCTTAACCTTCTTTTAATGTTCTAATCTAAAGCAGGTTACCCACCCCCACCAATATGTTTTCCTTCATTCTACTTCCACATTTGATGAGTGTGTATTTGTGTGTTTATTTGTTGAATTTCTGCCTTTTCACAAAATTGAAGGCTGCCTGAAGGCAAGGGCCATATCTGTTACATTTACCAATAATAGCTTTTGCTTAGAGCAGTGTCTGGATGTAGGAAGTTTAAATATTTGTTGACTTAATTAGTCACATGTTTATTAATTGAATACAATGTGTTAGGTACTGTGGAGGCATTAATGAAATGCCACTAGTCACCTTATTGGTAGCCTGTGGTCTATTTTTAAATGGAAATGTGAACATTCAGGTATGCATCATATTTAATAAAATGTAGGACATAAAAATTTTCAGATAATATTGAGAGAATATGCAAAATGTATGCTGAAATAAATAAGAGTCCTTTTTAAAACATGGGAGACAACGTTGCTTATCCTTTTAAAAGTAGTCTTTTCATTCATTTTTCATTGACACTATCTTGAGAATTCTGATCATCTTGTGGAAAGTTTTGAAAAGGTAGGAAGATCATATAGGCATTGTAGCCTTTTTTCCCACTGAGGTAATTAAGGTTTTCTTTGTGACTCTGTGTAATGTAGCTATTCTTGCCCTATATAGAACCAAATAGGTTTAAAGTATAGAACTAGAAGTAGAGCATGGTTAATTAAAGCTAAAATAATACACTGCAACTCTGATTTGTTATGTCTTAAGATCAGTTGCCCTTAATAAGATGTACTGGGATAAACGGAATGGCAGGCATCATTTGTAAAAGTTTTCCTTGTTAATCATAGTTTTCTTTTTTCATGACCAGAATTCTCTGATTTGAAAGAGTAAACCTTATATAAGATTATATAAGAGAACGGTGTGCAGTAAGTGTTCAGCTTTTGTCTTTATAGTAAGTCTATGGAATGTGGTTTCTTGACTGAGTGAATTAGCCTTTCAAATCCCATTATAGTTTAAAGTGAATTTGGGTTTTGTATTTGTATGGCTTGTCTAATGTAATTAACATATTAAAAATTCACTGTGTTCACATGCTCTTGTTAGAAATTATTTTGATCTTTGAAATGTGTACATTTAACCTATTCATTCATTCAACAAATGTGATATTGTTAGGTGGTGTATGGTGTTCCTAATGCTTTCCTAGGAGTTGAAAATAAAAGGTGAATAGATGTTTAATTGCTATATGGGAGGAATTAGTTGTAATTAATGAGATAGACACAAATAATTATGTGGTATGATAAATGCTAAGTAGGAATATAAATTAATGTGAAATGTTGTAGAAGCACTGTAGAGGTAGTGATAGACTTTTCTGGAAAGGTTAGAGAAAGTTTTCAGATTTGCTAATTAGACAAATCCAACTTGGGATTTTACCCTCCCAAATTTGTGTAAAATAGGGCTTTTTAAGCTACTTGCAATGAACCTCAAAGGCAGGAAAGTATGACTACCTGCCAGAAGTTCAGAATATACCTTAGAGCAGCTTGAAATTTTCTTAAATTCTGTTTTATCTTAATAATTCATGTGAATGTTACATTATGTTACACACTGATTATATAAATATAGCAATATTTATTACCAGAAAGGAAAAAAAATTTCCTGCTGGGTCTATTAATTTTGGATAACGGGGGGGAAAGAAGAGATTCACCTTCGTTGTCTTACTGTTCCTTCACGGCTCAGTTTGTGCCTGGGGATATATGTATACTGGCAGAGAGAAAACAGATTGGTCAATCAGATCATGGAGCATTGCATTCTTCCTCCTCCTTTCCCTCCCACTTTCTTGTTGCTTTCTCTCTCCTTGGCTTTGCTCTGGTCTTATAATTGTGTAGTATGCCATGATCAGCTTGCTTAGTGCTCTGCAGGTCTTTATCAGCCAGTGAGCAGAGAACAATACTAGAAGATGCTTGGGGCATAACCAGGGAAGTTCCTGGACTAACAGAGAATAACCAAGTCAGGAGCATTCAGTACAGAGGGAAAGGATCAGATTTGGCTCATCAAAGTAAGCAAAAGTCTAGGAAGGCACTTATATCAAGGGAAAGATGGGCCAGATTATAAAGTTTCAGATTAGAATGTAGAACTGAGTGCATTGATAGAGTCCAGTTTCATAGCAGCAGCAAAGTTGGCGACATTGACTTCAGTTTTTTTCTTTTTTCAAAGTGGTCAGAGTATTAGATCACATGGTATGAAGATCTCATAGATTAAGTGCATATTCAAAAATAGATTATCTTTGAAATTTTATAGTTAAACTTCAAGAAGATTTATGTTACTGACTTATTTTGTAAGTGATAATACCTGTCCCTATGGTTCTTTTGATGTTGTTAGTGTGTTTCATTTTGACAGCTGCTTGATCTCTGACTTCCTCTACTTCTCTGACTGTGCTACACGTCCGTTGGAGTTTCAAGAGGGTCTAATGAAGTCAGTTCTCCACCTTTCCAGGTTATTAACTAATTGAGAACAGAAACAAGGAGCCAGATGTGGGACAAAATAAAGTGTTGAGCTTTAGTACTAGTAAGGGTGGACTGAGAAATGGGGTAAGGATTCCAGTGTTGGGTTCTTCCTAGCAAGAAGTGAAAGCCCCCACATACAGAAGTAAGAAGACGGAAGAGCAGGTGCGATGAATCATGACACCTGCCGTAGCCACAGGCCCTTCAGATGGAAACTGGTCAGGGAACTGGGCAGGCATGTTTTAAACCATTTAACCTGGTCCCTACCCTGACCACTACTGGGCACCCAACTTACGGGCAATTGTTCTAGGAGACTGCTACCAAGTGAGATGGATTTGGTTGCTCTGAATCTGGACTCTGTATTTAATTAGCTGTATTAACTAGAAAAAAATATTTGATCTTTTGAATGTGTTCTTTCATCTGTAAGGTGGGAATACAATTAGTTCAGTGATTGTTGTGAACAGAAACGATAGTAACTAAAATAATACTGTTTGGTTCATAGTAAGTATTTAGTAAATAATAGTAGTAAAATAACTGTTATTTGTGAGTTGTAGTAACTTTCAACAAACTAGACCTTAAATGTTTAAATCTTTTAAAATGACAACTGCCACATTAAACACATAGTATGTGATGCCTGCTGCATTCTAAATTGTACTGTTAATAGAAGACATGTATGCCTTCAGATTAATGTTGCTTCTTTGATCTACTCATTTCAAGAAAGCAAAGGCTACAATTACTTCTATGCTGATGTGCCCTTATATTGCAAACTTGACTGTGTGAATATTACACAGACCACCAGGTTTAGGACTTCATCTTCTTGTCAGAATGAAGTCTCAATAATATTCTCCATATTTTGGGGGAAAGAAGCTTATGGGTCAACCATGTATTAGTGAACACTAGTTTCTCTTAAGTGTCTTGTGTCATTTGAAATAGGAGCTTTAATTTGAGATAACGTGTTGATATTTTGAAGGAAAGGTGTTATTTATATCGTTGTGTAGCAACACACCCAGAGAGCACTGACCTGCCTTAAACTTTCTGTGGATGCCTTGCACATAATTATTGTTTAGTAAATATTTGTTGACTGGCCTCTTGCTGTACATTCCTTTACTCAGATACTCAGATTAAGGGAGATTCTAAAGTACTTCATTAAGATTTGAGTATGTGTAACAGAATAAATGGTCCCTTAGTCTATCGAATGAAGTAAGGTTAAAACACAGGTTTAGTTGTATATAGTCTGTTTGATGTTAGAAATGGCAAGAAGGGCTGAGATTCTAGGTACTTAATTATGTTGTTCTTTGGGTAAAAAACTCGAGCTCTTTTCAGACCACTTACTGTTTACTGATTTGGTTTCAAAAATGTACATGAAGAAAGCCATTTAAGATACGGCTTTGCTTAGTTTCCTGAATAATCTGCATTAAACCTTTCCCACTTTCTCTCCCTTCCTCCTTTTCTTCCTTCCCCTCCCCTCTCTTTTTCTCTTTCTTTCACTGGTTAAGAAATTTTATTTAAAGAATTTATTTTGCAGAAGTTACTTTGTATTATGAAGTATACTAATCTGAAATTTTGGCATTTGAAAGGTAGAAAATACTTCATAATGAAACTGAACTGAAGAGAGCAGTTCTACAGGGGTTTCTATGTGTTACTGGTTAGAAGCCAGAAAGTGAAGAGATAGGTACTAGAAGGAGGATTTAGGCTGCTGGAAAATGCCCTTCACTGCATTTAAATGGAGATATTTTCATAGAGCCCAGCCTTGGTCTCCTGTGACGCTCTTGGATATCCTCACTGCCCAGATAGTCTTGCTCTCTGGCCGCTCCTTTTCCTATTGTTATTAGAGCACATGTGAACCTTCCACACCATTTAAAAATACATCCCTTTGTGACCTGGGGTTTGGGATACTGTTGTACTTTTGTGAAGCAAGGAGAATATATTAAGAACTTTTTACTCCCAAAGTACAGTGTGTAGTTACTAGGAAGCTATGTCTAAAGCATAATAGGATTAGAATTTACTTCAGATGTAGTATTTGAGTTTTATTTCTGGATGTATCAAATATGAGTTTCATTTCTGTGTTTCTCCGACTGTTTATTCTCCTGATAGAAAACATGGAAATATGTTCTTGGCTTACAGAAGTTTGGCATATTTTGACAAGACTATGACAAATTGTAAAAGGCCCCATTCTTTCCATTTTTTAAACTTTCATTTTCTAGCTTGTCATAATATCAGGTGTTATTGAAGTTGTGTGCTAGGGGTATTATGAAAGGCTAATGATATTTAGCATATTAGGTACAAATTACTTCAGTGACATACATAAATAAAACATAAAGTCAGGGACAGAGAATTTAAGGTGCCATGATGGGCTTTGACTAGTGGGAGGAAAGTTACTTGCTGATATTTGGGGGAAAAAAGTGAAGTTCAGATGTAAAGTTCACTACTCTGGTTTCTTGATTTTCTTGGAAACAATTTCCCATTTGTAGAACTTGGTTTAGAGGAGGTGATTTTGGTATCAGATATGTGAGGTTTTATCTGAATTCCTTTCTTCAGAAGCAGGAGAGAATTCCTGCCTTATTTTTTTACCTTTAGAAAAAAGCACAACAAATAACATTTAGCTGTGTGTTAAACAGAAAAGCTGGGGAGTTTAAGTTGAGGGGGAGAAACCCTTTGATTTGTCACACTGTGCTTGGGTATTGGTTCACAATGATTAAACTCCCAAGTGTAAACTTCAGGAATCAAGAAGGGGTTGCTTGTATAAACTAGCATTACTATGTTTATGGCTGTAGGTTTATTATCGTAACCTATTCATACCCTTTAGGAACAGTCCTTTTTTATTTGTATTTATAATCTATGCTTTTTTTTTTTGTGGTAAAAATACTTGTTTTTTTCGCTTTTATCTCAGCTGTAACTTAACTAGATTAGAAAATAGTACCTTTGGTTAAACTGAACTTAAATGTCTCAACTATGTTAGTAAAGTAAAAATGCCTCGGGATAACCAGAATTTATCTTCCCAACTTAACGAAGTAAGTGAGGCTGTCATGTTGGAGGATATATACCAACTTGTAACTTATTAATTGACAGAATTAGACTGAACATTTCGTACAGTTGTACTTGCTTTTAGACAGAGCGCTTTTTTATATTTGAAGTTTTGGCTGTGGCTTTAAAGAGTAACAATAGTCAGACTTGGGAACCGATTAGATCACTTTGTTCACCTAACCTAAAGTATTTTATATTTTCTTTTACGTCTTTGTTCCATCTTATGTTTCAGTACAAAGTTGAAAATTGTTATTCTTTTGATTGAAGTTTCGAAAGCTATGAGTATTTGAATTCAGATAAGACTGATTGTGTTTTCTGTTAAGGTTACATAGAAGCTGCATGTTTTGTGACTTAGAATGTGACTTAAGGAGCCAGAGGAGCTGTTCAGACTCCTCTAGATGAATGCTGCCATTTGTGAACTGGTTACGCAGAACGTGTTGTTCCTTTAATTCCTGTGTTTTGAAATATTCTCATTTTGATTTTGTGTCCAGTTCAGTAACTGGCTTGGATAAATGGTTTGCTGTAAGAGTCTAATGTGGCAATTAGAGAAGCTAATGTGGGCAATGGGAGAAGCTGCAGGGACCCTCTGCACTGTGTAGGTACGAGGGCCTAAAACAGCCTACAGATCTGACTCATCTCTAAATTCCCAGTTTGTAGTGTTAAGTATGTAGTAGATTTCTAGTAAGTGTTTGAAGTAATAAATCTATGTCATGTACGTTAAAAAAATTGACACCTTTTGGACAAGTATTTAATTATTTTTCTGTTTTTGGGTGTTGTTTTCAGAATTTAATGATATATTCTCACTCTATTTTTCTCAAAGTTGAAAAAACATGGCCATTTATAGAAACTTTTAGTTTTTGTCCACTGTACTGGTATTTTATTGTTTTTTTGCTGTTAACCAATTGATTGCTTAAATGTTTCTCAAATAATTCAAAGATGGAATGACTAACTTCTGATTTCTAAGGTTTTTTCCTACTCTTAAATACAGGAGCTCTGCTCCCCTCCCCCCTTTTTCCAATCTAGTTACGTCTGTTATGAGAAAGTCCCTTGATTTTAAGGCATGGCATACTTTGAGTACGGTACTTTGGAGTAGTCCTGGGTTTGCGTCTCATTTTCATTGCTTATTGGTTGTGTGGTTCCTATGTGAGTTACCTAATGCTTTTTAATCCCAATTAACAATTAATTAACAAATATAAAACTTTGCAAAGCAACTGACAAATAGTAAAATGGTAAATGCTAATGGTAACTGCTAGCTTCTGACTATATATTTGCTAAAGGAAAGGCAGAGTTAATCATGCAGGCTTAGAATGTGTTTATAGTTGAGGATGAAGAAAGATAACGCAATTGATAAAAGTTGTGGCCACATAGTAAAAATTTATTTTTAAGGTTTTGAGGACTCTCTAAATTTATCTTCTGGATTTAGGCTACTTTTTCTCTTAAACTTACCATCTTAAAAAGTCATTGACAAGTCACTGAAATGGCAAAATAAAAAGTCTGTTTTAGTTGAGGAGTAATGGTTGCTGAACTTTTAAAAATTTAGAATTTGTTTAGTTCTTGGAGGGATTACGTGAGAAAGAAGTGTGTGTGTGTAGCATAGTGCCTGCTACATAATGAGCTTAATGAGTGGCAGCAAGTGTGTGTATTTAGTGGTTAAGCATATGGCCTCTCTGATCAAACTGCTATACTAGTCTTGTGACCTTAAATCATTTAGCATTCAGTTGCTTCTTCATTTATAAAAACAGATTAATGTTAACTTTATCTTATATTATAAGGGTTAAATGAGATGGAATGTAAAATGCACTCAATAAATGTTAGATATAATTACTGTGTATATTTCCTTTGAGAAGCATCATTCCATAGTGGAATGGATAGAAGGATCTTTGGGGTATGGTTGAGTTGGTTTTGAGTGTTGCTTCAGCTAAACACTAACACTGTGACCTTGGGCAAATTACTTAATGACTGTTCTTTTCCTGTTTTCCTACCTATAAAGCGAGGATAACAGCTACCTTGGAGAGATTTTGAAAGTATTACAAATACATAGATACTCACTAAATGATAATTATCATACACATGATGCCAGTAATTCAGGTCAATAGCGTTGTCTTCAGCTGGCAATGTAAGCCAGGTGGCTAGATTTTTTTCCTGACACTGATGGCTATCTGAATTGAGTACTTAGTCTACAATCAAGTCAATTATGCTTTTTCTATAAAAATAAAACTTCATGATAACAGGTTAATACTTACTTTTTATACTATTTTCATACGAAATACAAATTATGTATATTAGAGTATTTTTTGGGGGGTTCTCTTATTTATTTTTGTAGAACAAAAGTAAAAGCAACGTCAGTTTGGGTTCAGGATAACCAGATGTCATTCTGATGTCCCCTAGGTGCCTTTTGCCCAGTGTGTCCTGGAAAAGAGGAATCTGGCTCATATGGGTATGGCATTGTTTCTAGGTTGTAGAAGCTTTAGAGAAGTGACAGTTATCTATTTGAGGTAGACAACTTAGAACTTGTCTTGCCTAGAACATAGAACTCCTAATCAGAAGGGCAATTGACTCTTCTTTTTGTCACATTCTTTCTTGTATGAACGTAACTGTAGCTGTCAGTGGGGTCAGGCAGCACAGCTCCCAGCTTAGGTCTGCAAAGGCATGAGTAGTTTTCCCACACGAGAGGATCCACCTGTTAGAACTGACTGAGCACCAGTGACTAATGTGAACAAACCAGATGATTGGCCACTCTAAACTGAAACTAACAGACTCTCACAAGATTCTCGGATATAGAGACTATTTAGAGAGAATGTTAGCAAAGAGTTTACATGTCCAATAAGATATTCAAATCTCATGGCTTATTAGGGAGACAAAATATGCACTTATACCTCCCTCCCTCTTTTTTTTTTTTTTTTGAGAAGAGAAATCTTGGAAGATATAGAAAGTACAGTTTAATAGTAGATTCTTGCTAAACACAAAATTTCTGATGAGTAACAGTCATTTGCATGTATTTCTTTATCTTGGAAGATTTTGCATATAAATGTCAGTTATAGTGATTTTTTTTTGAGGTAAAATTCACCATAAAACTCACTATTTTAAAGTGAACATTTGGTGGTTTTTAGTATATCCACAAAGTTGTGCACCACTGTCTAATCCCAGGTGGAGTAAACATTTTAAAGAAAGGTATCTTTTATCATATTTCGTTTAACTTTCCTCTCATTTTCTTTACTACCTTCAGGAAAACCTATTTTGTCTTTGGGCTTACCTGTGACTTTGTTGTTGTTTAGAGTTCTGCTTCATTTCAGTTTAGGGTAATTGATCATCTGGTTTTTTCACATTAGTTGCTGGTGCTCATAAATTCTAATAGCTGGATCTTCTCGGAAGAAACTTATCAGTTTCAAGAAGTTCTCCAACATTTATTTCTGTATTAATTTCATTTTTATTCTATTTCAGAATAAGAGAAGATAAACTATCATTTTGGATGACTTTGCCACAAAGCTGAATAATTGTTTTTTGACAGTGATGTATTTTTTTCATAACTTAATTATTTACTCCTTCCTCTTGCATGACTAGTTAAGTTTTAATATAAAAATTATTTTTTTTTGGCCAGATAAAGATGATTATTTTTCTTACCTAGCAACTCATAATACTGTCATGCAGGCATTTTATAAACTGCTGTAGGTCTTTAAAAAAATTATGTTCATTCCTAGAGAAACTTTACCTCTCTTTCCATCTGAACAATTTCAGTAAGATTTGTATAGGACATTATAATTTTCTAACATTTACTTTACCTGGACAATGAAAGTATGTGTTTATGTAACTTTTTTACACAAGTAGATAGAGATCAACCATAGGTATAGAATTTAGCTTTATCTGCTTTATTTGTCTAGCCTATTATATGTCTTAGTGACTGGTTCTCTGGAAAGTATTTTAAGTGTTATTTTCCAGTTTACTGTTATTTTTGATAAAAACTAAAATGTAATTATCTCATTAACTGCAAAGCATGTCTCTTCAGGTTCTTTAGCTTCTAGTGAAGTAAAAACGTTTTCACTTCATTTAGAACGATTCTTTGCCCTTTCCCTGATACCTGAGTTTTCTTATAGGCCTCATGTCTATATGCCATACTGTCCAGAGGGAGGATAGCTTCTCTCTCCTCTCTAGTCTGTTCTCTTGTGATTTAATCTGATGAGGCAGTTAAGTTCTTATATTCTTTCCCGAAAATGCTGTGTTAATTGGCTAAAGACTTAGTGCCCCTCTTGAAACAAAGTGTTAAAGTAAAAGGTATTAAATTAATTGGCTTAGAATTCATTAGAGAAGGCCCCCTTGCATCTGTATGCTTTCCTCCCCACTCCAGACACTAGGGACTGGGGCTGTTATATAGTTGGGGGAGAGATAGAAAGGATGCTAAAAAAATTAATGTTTATTGGTCATTATGTCCTTTATTTCATTTTTTATTGGAGTATTCATCTTTTTCTTATTTATTTCTAACAGCTTATTATATATTTAGAATAATACCATTTTGTCATGTTTCAAACTTTTGCCTTTAAATTTTGCTCAGGTTATTTGATATACAGAAGTCTTAACTTTTTATGAAGTTAGGTTTATTAGTCTTTTTCTTTATGATTTCTTCCTTTGCATTGTGCTTAGTTCTTCCCCATCTTGAAACCAGAAATAGTCAGGGTTTTTTTTTCTCCCTATTCATTTAACAAAGAGCCAAAATCCTTTATTTTTTTATTTTTTACCATTTTTTTTTAATTGAGTTATGGTCATTTTACAATGTTGTGTCAAATTCCAGTGCAGCACACAATTTTTCAGTTATACATGAATATACATATATTCATTGTCACATTTTTTTTCTCTGTGAGCTACCACAAGCTCTTGTATATATTTCCCTGTGCTGGACAGTATAATCTTGTTTATGTATCCTGCATATGCCTGTCAGTATCTACAGATTTTGAAATCCCAATCTGTCCCTTCCGACCCCCTAAAGAACCAAAATCCTTTTAACATTTATTTGGAGTTTGATTTCAGGTAGGGATTAAATGATCAAATTCAATTTTTTCCCTGATAGTTGTCCCACCGCCTTTTATTGGATAATTCCTCCTTCCACTAATGTTTTGGATAAACTTGTTCTGTCACCAGTGATTTGTAACATGCTACTTTTATCCTCTACCAGATTCTTATTTTAGGGTTTTGAATTCTCTGTTCGGTTTCTTTAATTTGCCTGTGATTTCTTATACTAGTATTACATAATTTTAATGAATCTAACTTGTCTAGTTATATACCTTCTCCTCTTCCCCACATTTTGCTGATTGTTTCCCCACCATGTTTTCTTTTCAATATTGGTCCCATCTTATATTTACGGAGTGCATACTGTGGGTCAGTTTTTTTTTTTTTTAACATGTACCGGCACATTCAGTCCTCATAACAGCCCAATGATGTTGATGTTATATCATGATTTTAGAGATGCAAAAATTGAGATGCAGATAGGTTTAATACTTAGTTTGAGATTACATTAACCTGAGGAACCAGGATTCAAACCCAGGCAGTCTGGCTTTAGAGCTCATGCCCTTAACTACAATCCTAAAGCTTAGATTATTTTAAATTTCACAAGAACTTCTTTTTAAAATTTTGATGGAATTTTATTGAGCCTGTAAATCAACTTGGGGGAACTGGCGTCTTTACAATGTGTAGTTACATAGTGGTCTGTTTTTTGAATTCTACTATTATGAAACATTATCTTTACTTGTTGGAGTTTTTTGGGCTTCAGTAGAGTTTACTATTATTTTTTGTATAAGTCTGTATATGTAAGAAATTTATTCTTAGACACTTATTTTACTGGCTATCATGAATGGGTTCCACCCACCTCCTTTTTGGTGTAGAGTAATTAGATACAGCTGGCCTAAAAGAATGCTATTGAATTAATGTATTTTATATCTGGCAAGTTTGCTTAATAATAATAATCTCCCATCTTCACAGAGACTATATTTGAGAAAATGTTTAAAAATTAAATGTCTAGTAGTAACATGATTGATTTGTGTGTGTGTGTGTCGGTGGGTGGTAGGAGAATGAATATATCCTATTTATACATAGCTCAGAAAGTGTGAAAGCTCTGTATAACAGCCAGATACTTCTTTTTGGCTGAGGAAAACCCTGTAGCTGGTTGAAATTCTTTCTGGAGATTCAGGGCCCCTGGGGGAAGGAGGCCCACTCACTTTCTTACTGCCTGGTGGTCTCGGAAGCCTTTGGATGGGATCACACACTTGTTCTTCGTAGTGGTGAGGGTAGGGATTCTACTTGATGGGCACTGCTGCAGAGGAGATCTGGCCTTTTTCCTCTGGACAGATGATGTCACCATAGAAGAACAGGAAATAATCTTTGCCGTGTGGATGTAAATTACTGCATTTGGCATAAGAAAGGCAGGCTGAGAGTGTCAATACATAAAGTATAAAACTATGAAATATGTGAAAGTAGAGAAACATCTGTAATAATGACTAGCACTATTTTGTGTGCTTAGTGTCCTAAGAGCTGTTATTTTTCTGAAATCTCGTATTAGTTTTAACAGTTTTTCAGTTAACACTTTCAGATTGTGGTAGTTTGTACAATAATATTACTATAAAGGTATTCTGGAATAAGACCAGTAAAATTTTGATATGTAATATTATCATTTTTTGCATATTAAACAATCCGTGATTATAGCTTTGATACCTTTATTGCCCCAAGTGTTCAGTGTCTTTTAATTTTGTTCTTTCAGTGCATATTTATTTAGTGTGTACCATGTGTCAGACATTCTTAGGTGCTGAGGAAGGAGCGGTGCACCAAAAATATCTTACGTTCAAGTCAAGGTTGGGGAATGTTTAACAATAAATGAGCAGTTGGAATCCGCTCTACTTGATATAAACTGTGATTGATATTTAGTTTCATTGTATTTTTGAAAACATTTTTATTGAAGTGTACTTGATTTACAATGTTCTTTTCAGGGGTACAGCAAAGTGATTCAGTTATATGTGTACATACATATATATATATTTTTTCATTTCAGATTCTTTTCCATTATGTGTTATTACAAGAAATTGAATGTAGTTCCCTATGCTATACAGTAGGTCCTTGTTGTTTATTTTGTATATAGTAATATGTGTTTGTTAATCCCCAACTCCTAATTTGTGCTTCCTTGCCCTTTCCGCTCTAGTAACTATAGATTGTTTTCTATGTCTGAGTCTCTTTTTGGTTTGTAAATAGAATTTGTATCATTTTTCTTTTAGATTCCACATATAAGTGATATGATATTTATCTTTGTCTGACTGACTTCACTTAATATGATAATCTCTAGGCCCATCCATGTTGCTGCAGATGGCATTATTTCATTCTTTTTTATGGCTGAGTAGTATCCCATTGGGTATACATACCACATCTTCTTTATTCAGTCATCTGTTGATGGGCATTTAGGTTGTTTCTGTGTCTTGGCTATTGTAAATAGTGTTGCTATGAACATTGGATGCTTGTGTTTTTTCGAATTATAATTTTCTTTGGATATATGCCCAGGAGTGGGATTGCTAGATCATATGGTAAGTCTCTTTTTGTTTTTTAAGGAACCTCTATACTATTTTCCATAGTGGCTGCACTAATTTACAGTCCCACCAACAGTGTATGTAGGAGGGTTTCCTTTTCTCCACACCCTCTTTAGTATTTATTATCTATAGTCTTTTTGGTGATGGCCATTCTGTCTGATGTGAGGTGATGCATCATTGTAGTTTCGATTTGCATTTCTCTAATAATTAGCAATGTTGAACATTTTTTTCATGTGCCTATTGGCCATCTGGATGTCTTTGGAGAAGTGTCTATTTAGGTCTTCTGCCCATTTTTGTATTGGGTTTGTTGTTTTTTTGTTATTGAGTTGTATGAGCTATTTATATATTTTGGAAATTAAGCCCTTATGAGTCACATCATTTGCAAATATTTTCTCCCATTCTGTAGTGTCTTTTTGTTTTGTTTATGGATTCCTTTGCTGTGCAAAAGCTTATAAGTTTGATTAGGTTCCATCTGTATTTTTTTTTATTTCCATTGCCTGGGTAGATTGCCTTAGGAGAACATTGATAAGATTTATGTCAGAAAGTATTTTGCCTATGTATGTTCTAGGAGGTTTATAGTGTGAAGTCTTAAACTTAAGTCTTTAAGCCATTTTGAGTTTATTTTTGTGTATGATGTGAGGGAGTGTTCTAACTTCATTGATTTGCACGCAGCTATCCAGCTTTCCCAACACCACTTGATGAAGAGACTGTCTTTTCTCTATTGTATATTTTGTCTCCTTTGTCGAAGATTAATTGACTGTAGGTATGTGGGTTTATTTCTGGGCTCTCTATTCTGTTCCATTGATCCATATGTCTGTTTTTGTGCCAATACCATGCTGTTCTGATGACTGTTTTTTTGTAGTATTTGGGTAATTATTTTCAGGAAGAATATATTATATGAATGATCTATTTTCTGAGTTCTTTTCCAGTTGAGAAATACTTGGTCTTGAATGTGTATAAGTATGGGTTGTGATCTTTGTTTCTTGAATTTAAAAAAAAATTAAATAATTGAAATTGTTTTGGTGGGGAGGTAATTAGGCTTATATATTTATTTTTAGAGGAGATATTTGGGATTGAACCCAGGATTTTGTGTATGCACTCTACCACTTGAGCTATACCTTCCCACTCTGTTTCTTGAGTTTTGATCTGTTTTTCCCTGTGAAAGCTTGTTTGCATTATTATAATTTGACTTTTTATTTTCCAGAGGAAAGGGTTAAGTCTGAGATTAATCAACTCCCCTTGGTCTTCCCAACCCTCCTCCCCTCTTTTCCTTTGTGTAGATAATTCTCCTTTTTTTCTCTAAAATTGTTTTTTTCTTTGAACTAGTCTATATCTTGATGTTAGCATGTTTTAATTAATTTTTCCTTGTGTACTCAAAGTATTTAGATGTCCAGATTCAGGTTTCCTTTCAACTTAGAAAAATTTCCTTCTAATAATTTTTTGAGGGACATAGTATGGTGGTTTAAGGCCACAAACTGAGGAGCAGATTACTTGGTTTCCAGTTCTTCCTATGATCCTAGTGTTTCTGGGCAAGGTTTTAAACCTTTCTGTGCCTTAGTTTACTCATCTGTAATATGTAAAATGCTAAGAAATAGTACAAGAATTATTATTATTGGCTTCAGCATTAGTGTTCTCACTCCAGTTCTCTGTTTTCTTCTGCAATTATTATTTTTTTTAATTTAGATGGCCTCTTTTGGATCTGATCTTCATATTTCTCTTGGCATTTATATTTCATAAAAGCCTTTTATCCTATCTGGGACAAATTTTTGAGTTTTTTTATCTTTATTAATTTGAACTACTGAAGAAATATCTAATCTGTTGGCCATATCTGCTGTGGTTTTTTCTTTGGTAATCTTGTTATTTTTGTCTCTGTGCAATTTTCCTAATCTTAGATTGTTTCCCCTTCATAACTTCCTGCTATAATTTCATTTATATATACTTGTCTCTTGAATTGTCCCAAGAGCATCATTAGAAATTTTATAAATGTTTTCCTGTATCTTTCAGTAAATCTATTTCAGAGGAAATTTGCTTTCTTTGTTCAATTTAGCGTTCATAATTTGAACTGTGGTACCTTTTTGGATATGAGGTTTTTTTTCTCTGCTTATTTTTATAGTGGAAGGTCTCTGCTAGCACAGTATTGGTCATAGCATAAGGTAAAACTTGAGATGTGTAAAAAGAGATGGATGTGGATCAAACTAAATCTTTAAATAAAATGAAGGGAGGTGATACTGCTACAGCCCCTGCAATGACTGATGCAGAGTTCACTGTGTAGTAGAAAAGAGCAATAAATGATTATCACTAATACATATTCAGTTTTTAAAAATGTACCAAGCAGAGTGACAAGTGGTTTTACATACATCATATTATTTGATCTTTTCCAACAACTCTAAGGTGAATATTATTTCTTCTGTTTTAAACTAGATGAAGTTTAGAGAGATTTACTTACGTAAGGTCATAAAGGTTGTAAATGGTGGAAACAAGATTAAACCCAGGTGTGTCTGTGTGTCTGACTCTATTGGTTGGATTCTTAACAGTTAGGCTTTAATGACCTTCACTCTCAGTATTTCAGTGAGCTTGAACTCTTGTAAGTCGTTTTAGTTCCAAACTCAGACACTGCCCCATCTCACGCATAGTGGTCAGTGGGAGAAAGAATTCCTCAATGCTCCACTTAATCTACTTTGAAAAACCACAGAATTTGTTTCCTTCTTAATTTTGCTTATTCACAAATAACCCCTCTGATGCACACAGATAACTCCTTTCATTACCATACTGCTTGATTACCTGTTTCTTAAACATAACACAGTACTGCTGGTCTCTTGCTTTTTAAAAATCTGTTGTCATCTATATTGTATAGATATTCTTGGAGTTCTGGGCACATATTTGGCACCTGTTCCTGGGGAGTACAGAACCCCATATTATATGAATGTATTTTCAGTGTTTGCCATGGTTCCTGTCACAGAGGATATACCTAATAATTATTAGTTGAATGGATACTGTATACATTAGATAAAGTTCCATATCGTAAGTCCTCCAGGTGGGCATATTTACAGTGGTTGGGTATGTGTATTAAAATCAGCGAATTATCTTTGTCAGAACACAGATATTTATTACGAGTTGTCCTGTTTCTCTTCTCCCTATCCATATTTGGGATTCCTTTGCCTGTTCTTGAGAAGTACTAAAGTGTTGGGTATATCTGGAGACTACAAAATGATTGAATGGTTCTTAATAAATAATTGGTGCTTTTCCTTATCTAAGATGTTGTAATTGTGGTGTAATGATGAAGATGTATACATGAATCCATCGTATACATGATTTAGATCTTGTTTATAACACACAGAGAAGGAAAGGCCTTTTAAGTTTCATGAAGTAATAAACACATTGTTGTCTAGATAATTACGGAGTTATTTAATGTACTAAACCAGTCCTACAGTGACTTTTCAGACTGTGATATTACTTTTAGTTTTTAGAGTGGGAGAGACAGTAAATAATCCTTAGCTTCAAGGACTTAATAGGAGCAAATTTAGAACAGGTGAACTTTTTTTTGTTTTAAGTAGGTGAATTTTTAACTCTGAAATCTAGCGTAGTACTTTGTTTTATTAAAGTGATTGTTTAGGTTACATAAAAATAAGTCTTTCCAAAATGAAGATATTTATAGTAATCAAGAAGGAAATGAGATTTTGTGATCATCAACTGTGTGCATTACATTGTAATGAGAATTAATGGCATAATAGTAATATTTTAAAATTCTTACTACTAAGTAAAGTAAAAACAAAAATCAGTGCCTTTAATATAAACACTTAAGATTGTGGGACTTTATCAGACCTGAATTTCATGTTCTTTTACCTGCATGACCAATAGGGTCTTGAGTCACATGTCTTAGAAGGAATTTTATTCATACATTATTCCTCAGTTCCAAAGCATCTTCCTTTATTTAAACGGTCAATTCTGTTCATTAGTTCCTGAATAGTATATTCTTCCATTATTGTGAGAGCCAATTTAACCTTCCTCTCCCACTTTTATTTATGTATTTAACCCTTAAAGAAGTAATTGCTATTCTTAGAATCATTGGTTATGAAAAAGTATTTTCTTAGATTCAGACTGATGGTGATTTATTCATAGGAAACAGATGTGAGGGTTATACTTTTTAATCCAAGTGTTTCTTTATCTAAAGAGAAGATAATGAATGTAAACTATTTTAATTAACATTTATTTTTATTAAGAATTTGAGATTTTGTGGCAAGTAAGAGTAAGAAGCGAGAGAAAAATCAAACTAAAATAGGTACTTGAGATGTTTTTATATAAGCTCTTATGTAGGTGTTAGCTAACAATCTGGTTTTCCTAGAATGTAAAATACATGTGTGACATCTTACTCTTTGGCAAATTGGCAGAGTTAGCTGGCTTAAGTAACAGTTTCTAATCCTGATGGGAAAAATTTATACCTTTTTGTACTTAGTTTGTTAGATTTTAATCTCTAGTTACTTGAACGTAAATTAAAAACCAAACATTTATCTGTACATGTTTGACTTATTCTAATTGGAGACATTACAAAGTCAACATGGCAAGAGGCATTAATGTACAATTCTGTAATAGGGAGGGAGTGAAAAATTGGTAGCAGTAATCGGATCCACCACAGTCACCTTCACATCTCACCATCCTAATAGAGATTTTTTAAATAAAAATTTTTTCCTGTTTTGCAGCCTGTTTTTGTGACATGGGAATATTACGTAGCAACAATCATAATGTGCCTACTATTTAAAATTCCCCTGTGTACTATGATGGTTTCCTATTTTGGTTATAAAACATTCTTCTTTGCCTTTTAAACCATCCTTTGATTGTAAGCATCACTTGTATTATCCTTTTTTTATGTAATTATTTCAAATAAGTCTTTTCTCTACTTATTTTTTTTTCTTCATCACACCCACTATACTGTTTATCTGGGAAATTATTGTCAAATTTTCAGGTTCTCTTGTTTTCCTTCACCTAGATTTTTGTTTTCACAAGTACTACATGAAACCATATGGCCATCTGCAACCTATTAAAATATATCTTGTACATCTTTTTTTCTAGCATATAATTTTGTTAGGATTAGTATGCTTCATGTGACAGGAACTCAATTTAAACGTGATTATTCAAAAATAATTGATAGAAAGGGGTTAGGTTCATTGGTCTAGTTTGGATTCAGTGTCCACCTTTGGATCTCTTTGGCTGTAGGGTTGAGGTTTCTATAAAAGCCATGTGGTTTGAGTAGAGGGAAGGCTTATTCTCAGAAAAAAAGGTTTGGAGATTATTACTAGACAAATATAAACAGGTATCCACTAAATTAATGTGAATTAATAAGGTTCTTTCATGCCTTTTTCAGGGGCAGGGGCACACATGCATGCATACATACCCACCTGTTGGTGTGGCTCTTGCCTGAGAAGTAGAATGTTGGATGGACTATTTAGTAAACATAGGTCATAGTCGTTTTTTCCCAGGAGTGACTCAGTTCTTTAAAGCACAGAAGGATTATGGTTGGTAAATGATGTTTTAAATTATTTATCCTCATTTTCTTTTTGTAGACTGAGAATATTTCCTGTTTCCACTATTGTAATGGGTCTACTATAGTTATTCTAATTTTCATGCCCAATTATCTTCCCAGATTATCCTGTTTTGACTCACACTCATATATTCAGTTTTCTATTTTAGTTCAGGAGTCACTTGAAAATGAGTAGGTACAAATACATAATCTAAAAGCAAGAAGCAGGCTAACCACATTTGGCACAGAAAGAAATTGGACCATGTACATCACGATTTTATAATTTTGAATGTGTTTGGTTATTTTGAGAAGAAGATAGCTTCCAGTTAGACTTTGCTGAATGTTGTTTTACTGTTTCTTGTACACGTGAAATTGTAGTTTTAGGCTTCCAAGTGAGGTGTTAATTTAGATATCATACTGCTCATTTGACAAAATTGATGTGGCATTGAAGTAAGAAGTAAAAGCTATTTCATTAGACAGAATTACTATAGGTGTGGAGAATAAGTGTGTGCTTAAGTTATTCAAGTCTACCAATTTATTAAACTCCTTTGGGTTCAGAGGAGGGTAGAAGAGGATGAATAGAAGAAACATTTATCAGATTTTCTGTGGCACTGATCAGTTTTCTTATTCTCATATACTTTTAAAATGCCCTAAAAATAAAAATGTTTATGCCTAGAGCAGTTCCCAGTCCTGGTGTGTGTGTGTGTGTGTGTGTGTGTGTGTGTGTGTGTGTGTGTGTGTGTGTGTGTGTGTGTGTGTGTGTGTGTGTGTGTGTGTGTGTGTGTGTGTGTGTGTGTGTGTTCCCCTTCTGTGCCTGAAGAGACGTAAAATTCCTTTGTCAGATTTTACATTCTAATTTTTGGGTTATAATAGGGCAGTCTTTATATAAATGCTTTTAAAAGCAGTTTTGCTTTTATGCGCTGCTCTGTCTTATATGCTGAGTTGAAACATGTTAGTTTTGAGTTTACAGAACAGTGAACTCCATATTATTTAAAAAGACTCCAGAAAGTTTTCCAACTGCTATTTCTTTTGATTTGAAATAATAGTAGGTCACTGTATACAAGGAGAAAGTAACATTTTGCATAGCATACTGCTGCATAATAGTAGACTTAGCAAATTATATTTTGAATTGACTTGTTGGAATGGAATTCTTCTACACATCATATAGAATGAGAATCTTAAGATTAAATGACTTTGGAATCCATCAGTAAAACTTCCTACCTGATACAGGAGTGCAACCTGCTATATCCAAAATAATTGACTTTATTAAACTGATGTTTATTGAGCCCATGCTGTATGTCAGCACTGTGCTGGGGGTGTGTTGATGAATAAAATAAAAAGAGACATTATCCCTGTCCTTGAGCAGCTAGTTGAGTGCTCAGTTTGTTTATTCAGTCTTAGCAAATTATTTTTTGAATCTAAGTACTCAACTTGGGAAGAATTGGTATCTTAACAATATTGAGTTTTCCAGTCTATGGAAATTGAGTATCTCTGCATTTATTTGAATCTTCCTTAATTTCTTTCACAAGTGTTTTGTAGGTTTCTATTGACAGATCCTATGGATATTTTGTTAGATTTTTACCGAAGTATTTCACTTTTTGGTGCTACTGAAAATGATACTGCTCTTAAAATTTTTTTAATTCCAATTGTTTATTTTGTGTGTGTAGGGAAGAGGTTGACTTTTGTATATTGCCCCAGTATCCTGTGACTTTTCTGTGTTCACTGTTCTAGGGTTTTTTTGGTAGATTCTTTGGGATTTTCTGTATAGGTGATTATGTAATCTGTGAATAAAGACAGCTTTATTTCTTCCTTTTTGATCTGTATAATTTTTATTTCTTACGAAGTTGAGTCAGAGTGGTGAAAGAGGGCATAATTGCATTGTCCTCAGTCTTAAGGGGAAGGGGTACAGTCTCTTTAGTCTCTCATAATTAAGTATGATGTTAACTACTTTTTTTTGTAGATGTTCTTTATCAACTTGAGGAAATACCATCTATTATATCACTGAGAGGTTTTTTTTTTTTTTATCATGAATGGGTATGGGATTTTGTCAAATGGATTTTCTGCATCAATTGTCATGGTCATGATTTTATTTTAGCTTATTGGTTTGTTTGATTACATTAAGCCAGTCTTTCATGCATGGGGTATAATATTTTTTAATTTAACTTTTTTGGTGTTTTTGGAGGGGTATAATTCTTTTTATACATTAATGGACAATATTTTGTCTATAGTTTTCTTGTAATCTAGTTTTGATATTCGCGGAATGCTGGCCTCATAAAATGAGTTAGGAAGTGTTTCCCTATTTCTCGGAAGAGATGGTGGAAGCTTGGTATTTCTTCCTTAAATGTTTGGTGGAATTAACTTGTGAAGCCATCTGTGTCTGGTGCTTTCTTTCTTGGAAGCTTATTATGTATTGTTGGTTAAATTTACTTAAGAATATAGGGCTATTCAGGTTACCTATTTTCCTTGGTGTGAAGTTTAGTACTTCATGTCTTTCAAAGAACTGGTCCAGTTCATTTAAGTCACCAAATTTGTGGGCATAGAATTATTTGTAGTATTTCTTTATTATCCTGTTAATGTCCAGGGGATTGGTAGTGATGACCTTTCATTTTTGATGTTAGTAATTTGTGTCTTCTTTTCTTCTTGTTTAGCCTGGCTAGAATATTATGTGATTTTATCAATTTTATAGATCTTTTTAAAGAACCATCTTTTGGTTTTTATTATTAAATTTTTCTGTATTGTTTTCCTGTTTCAATTTTATTAATTGCTTTTTTTTTTTAATTTCATCTGATCTTTTCTTAAGTTTCCTAAGATTCCTAAGGAAGCATAAGTTACAGGTTTTAGATATTTTTCCCTGGTATATGCATTCAATGCAACAAATCTCTAAGTACTGCTTTTACTGCATCCCACGACTTATGCTAAGTAGTATTTTCATTTTTGTTTAGTTCAAAATATTTTAAAATTTCTCTTGAGTCATCTTTGACTCATGATTATTTACAAGTATGTTAATTTCCAAACATTTTGGAATTTCCAAGCTATCTATTACTGACTTCTAGTTTAATTCTATTACGGTTTGATAATATTGGTATGATTTTTATTCTTTAAAAAAATTTTCAGAGTGTTTTATGGCCTTGAGTATGGTCTCCCTTGGTGAAAGTTCCCTATGAGAAAATGTATTCTTTTTTTGTTATATTAGTATTTTATAAATGTTAATTAGATCAAATTGACTGACAGTGCTCTTCAGGTCATCTGTATCTTTATTAATTTTCTGCCTGCTAGATCTGTCAATTTTAGAGACATGTTGGAGTCTCCAACTATTATAGTGGATTTGTTTATTTCCCTTTTCAGTTCTATCAGTTTTTGTCTCATGTATTTTGATTTTCTCTTGTTAGGTGCATACTCATTGAGGATTATTATGTCTTCTTGGAGAATTGACTTTTTATTATTATATGATATCTCTCTTTATCTCTGATAAAGTTCTGAAGTCTGCTTGTCTAAAATCAGTATGGCTTTTCCAGCTTTCTCTTTTCTTATGTTAGAAATTTCTTTATTATTACTTACTATTAAGTACCAACTTAATAAGCAAAAAATTTGAAGCCACCCTTCCACAATCCACTCTCACCTCCCATACCCAAATTCCATACTTAGCTTCCAGCAGTTTGTCAAAAGTACTATTTAAGTGTACTCAGTTTATGACTCCAGTGCCTTCTGCTCAGGTAAACAGATCTTAGTTGCTGTCTCTGTCTTGACTGCCTCCAGATTTGGCATGGCAGTTTGTCCTGTGACCTCAATTCTCTGATGGATCTAAGAAGAGCTGTTGATTTTCAATTTGTCCAACCTTTTCTTGTTTTGGGGACAGAGGTAATGATTTCCATGCTCTTTAGGTGATACCAGAAGTTGAATTGTTTGTCTTTTTATTACTGATTTGTGAGAGTTCCTCATATAATCTGGATACCAGGTCTTTATCAGCTTGACTTGCAGGTATTTTCTCATCCTGTGGATTTTTTTTTGGGGGGGGGGGGATTTTTTGCCTTTTTTTTTTTAAATTTTTCATTTTTTTTAGGTAGAATTGTTACAGTTTGACTGCATATATATAATTTATTGCATGTAAATACATATACACATACTGTGCATACTAAAAATATGTATATATGTACTGTTCATTGTTTCTAAGAAACTTTAGAGCTTTGACTTTTTAAACTTATGTAGTTATCAAAGGAATAAAGCCAACCACAAAATAAGAATTAATTCAAAAAGATACATACACCCCACTATTAACAACATTATTTATAATTGCCAAGATATGGAAGCATCCTAAATGCACATCAATAGATGAATGGATAAAGAAGATGCAGCATATATATGTAATAGAATACAACTCACCCATAAGAAAGAAGAATATTTTGCCATTTGTGGCCGTACATTCACTTTTTTTTTTTTACACTTCAAAAACCAGAATTTTATAACTGGCATAAACATTTCCACTGCATCAAAAATAACAAAATACCTAGAAATAAACCTAATCAAGGAGGTTACCTATGCTCTGAACACTGTAAAACATTGATGAAAGAAATTGAAGATGATACAAAGAAATGGAAAGGTATCTTGTGCTCTTGGATTGGGAGAATCAACGTTATCAAAATGGCCGTGCTACCCAAAGCAATCTACAGATACAAGCAACCCCTGTCAAAATACTCATAACATTCTTCACAGAACTAGAACAAACAATTCGAAAATTTTATGGAACCATGAAAGACCCCGAACTGCCAAAGCAATCTTATGTAGGTCTTTTTTTTTTTTTTTTCCTTCTTTCTCTTTTTGTTCTCTTTTCTTATGGTTTGATGACTAGAGAAGTTCCTTCAACATTTGTTGTAAAGCTGGTTTGGTGGTGCTGAATTCTTTTAGCTTTTCCTTATCTATGAAGCTTTTGATTTCTCCATCAAATCTGAATAAGAGCCTTGCTGAATAGAATATTCTTTTGTCACTTTAAATATATCATGCCACTCCCTTCTTCCCTGCAGAGTTTCTGCTGAAAAATCAGCTAATAACCTTATGGGAGTTCCCTTGCATGTTATTTGTTGCTTTTCTCTTACTAATTTTAATATTTTCTCCTCATCCTTAATTTTTGTCAATTTGATTACTATGTTCCTTGGTGTGTTCCTTTTTGGATTGATCCTGTGTGGAACTTTCTGCATTTCCTGGACTTGGGTGACTCTTTCCTTTCCTAAGTTGGGGAAGTTTTCGGTTCTTATCTCTCCAAAAATTTTCTCAGGTCCTTTCTCTCTCTTTTCTCTTTCTGGGAGTCCTATAATGCAAATATTAGCATGCTTCATGTTGTCCCAAAGTTCCCTTAAACTATCTTCATTTCTTTTCATTCTTTTTTCTTTTTTCTGTTCTGAAGTAGTAATTTCTACTAATCTGTTTTCTAGTTCATTGATCTGTTCTTCTGCCTCATTTACTCTATTCTTGGTTCCTTCTAGAGTGTTATTCATTTCAGTGATTTTATGCTTCAACTTTGGGTATTCTTTATATTTTCCAACTCTTTGCTAAAATCTTTGCTCTGTGCATCTATACTCCTCTTGAGTTCTTTGAACCTCTTTGCCATCATTGCGTTAAACTCTCAAATAAATTGCCTATCTCCTTGTTACTTATTTCTTCTGGGATTTTATCTTATGCCTTGGCCTGGGAGATATTCCTCTGCCGCCTCATATTGTCTATCTTTCTATTTGTATTTTTAGATAGGTTAGTTTCTTGACCTCGGAGAGGTGGCCCTCTGTGGGAGACATCCTATGCGTCCCGTCAGTACACTCCTCTCTTGTCACCCAAGGTCCAGGCAGAGTCCAGCCTGTAGAGTCCCAGTGTAGAGTCTAGCCTGTGTTTGTGGATTCCTTCCACGGGCTTTGGGATTGTTCTTTTCTTATTTCTGGTATCTGCCCTGGTGGATGAGACTGGACTAGAGGCTTATGCAGGTTTCCTGGTAGGAGGAGTAAATGCCTGCCCACTGCTGGGTGAAACTTGGTCCTGGATCTCTGATGTGTAGGGCCATGTCTAGAAGACTTTGTGGCTTAGGAAGTTTGCTGATGGGTGGGGCTGTGTTCCCACCCTGTACGTTGTTTGGCCTAAGGCTTCCCTAAAGGCTGTTGGCTGGGGCTAGGTCTTGGTCCTAATGATCCAATCAATATTTCAGCCTCCAGGAAAGCTCATGTACATGAACACTCCCAGAGTGTCCGCCACCAGCTTTAATGTCCCCTGAGTGAGCCATAACCGTCCCCTACCTCCTCAGGAGACCCTCCAAAACCAGCAGGCAGGCTTGGCCCAGGTTCCGATGAAATCACTGCCTCTGCCCTTGAACCTGACACACATGAGATTCTGTGTACCCTTCCTAAGAGAATGAAGTCTCTGTTTCTCCAAGTCCCACGGGGCTCCTGGAGTGAAGTCCCACTGGCCTTCAAAACCAGATGTCTAGGGGTCTCCTCCTCCTCCCAAAGCTGGGACCCGAGCTGGGGAGCCTGACATGGGGCTTAGAAGTCTAACTCCTTTTGGAGGGCATCTGTGACTTAATTATTCTTCAGCTTGTGGGTCACCCACCCAGGTGGTGTGGGGCTTGATTATATCACGTGCACAGTCGTCCTACTGTCCTGCTTTGGTTCCCTCTTTATGTTTCTAGTTGAAGAAGAACTTTTTGCTTGGTTCCAGTCTTCTTTTTGATGGTTGTTTAGCAGTCATTTGGGGTTTTGTTGTAGTTGCAAGAAGAGGCGAGCTCGTGGTCCTACCACTCCATCATCTTGACCAGAAATCCTCCATCCTGTGGATTTTATTTTTACTTTCTTCATGGTATCATTTCAATGTAGTCCAATTTATCAATTTTTTTCCTTTTGCCACTTGTGCTTTTGGTGTCATATTAGAAACCATTGCTTAACCCAAGTCCATGAATATTTACTCCTATGTTTTCTTCTAAGGGTTTTATAGTTTTAGTTCTTAGATTTACATCTGTGATCCATTTTGAATTAAATTTTGGGTATGGTGTGATGTAGGGGTCCAGCTTCATTCTTCTCCATGTAGATATCTAATTGTTCCAACAACATTTATTGAAAAGACTATTCTTTTCTCTTTTAAATCTTATTACTTACTGGTAGAAATATTTTAAAATACTGACTTTGCTTTCCCAAATTTTTGTGTTTGTGTGTAAATTTGTAAGTTTGTATGTCATCTTTGTATTGAGTTCAAAGCAATGCCCAATTCAGTAAGGTAGCATCAGGCAAACTTCTGAGAGTATCCTTAAGGCCCTTCAAGGCGGGAGTTTTTATGCTTGTAATGACAGCTGTCATAATTCTGAGTAGAATGAGAAGTGCTGGCCTGTGTTCTGCAGAGGTCACAAAATTACGTATGATACACTAATAGATTTCTAGTTAGCATGGCAGAATATCTGACATTCTGTTGGGCTAAAGAAAACCTCTATTAAAAATGGACATCTTATTTAAATTGAGCAACCATTAGTATTCATTAACATGCTAGTTCAGAATTAACTATCAGGTTAACTATCCTTTATTTAAGAAGAATGCTTTGAGGGGAGAGACAGATAAATTTTGATGGAGGAGAGATGTGGAGAAAGTTAACTGTGCATAGTGATGTTCTGTTGATACCAACCCTGGGTCTCAAGGAACAGATGAAGAAACTTGAAGAGACTATATAATGTAGTGGTTCAGAGCATCCATGGATTTGGTGTTTGTGGCGGGTCCTAGAACCAATCCTCCGTGGTTACTGAAGGACGGCTGTATTCTCACCCATACTCATTATATAGCTATCCTGGCCTCCTTTCCGTTCCTGTAAGCCTTTTCTTACATCTTTGCCTTTTTATTTGCTATTTCTTCTACTTGAAATTCTTTCTCCCTGTTCTTTCTGTGGTTTGCTTATTCTTAGTAAGTCCGCATGTCAACTGGGCCCATATTGCCTCCTGTTTTCTCATCATCACGTTTTGCTGTACTTGTTCCAGTATGTGATCCTGATTTATTTTCTTTTTCCTTATTTATCACATCCATAAGAATGTTAGCTCTAGGAAGACTGGGCTTGCGCTCATCTTACTAATCATATAATCTCCAGTTCCCATTATAGTTTCTGTCACGTGATACGGGCTCATTAAATGTTTATTGAGCGGTTGAATGAAAGCTGATACCTATAGGAGTCAGCCTTATGAAGCTAGGAGATAAGAGCTAAGACCCTAAAGTGAAAAAGAACTTTCTGTTACTGAAGAGTTGTAATGATAAAGTGGCAGAGGCCTTGTGTATTTCAGGCCTTGTGAGCCCTGGTGAGGAGTTTGGGTTTTATTTGAAGGTTAGTGAAAAGATTTTAATCTGGAGTTTTAATGTAATCCAACTTATTTTCCAAAAGATTTCTTTGGCAGCTCTGTGAAGAGTAGATTAGAAAGGGGAAGATTGGAGGTAGGAGATGGGTAAGGAGGCTTATAAAGTGGGTGAGAATATAGCTTGAGAGGAATGAAGATAAGGATAACATGCAGATCTCTTGTTTGAGCAACTTTGGTAGAAGGTGGTGTTATTTACTGAAATGGGAAATCTGAATAAGGAACAACTTTGAAGGAGACATTAGGAATTCCATGTGGGTCACATTTCAGACACTGGTAAGAATTCAACGTGGTAGTATCAAGTAAAGAGTTGGATTCAAAATCAGGAATTTCAAGGAAACATTTGGGTTGGGATAGAAATTCAGGAGACTTTTAGCATATAGATGCTGTTTAAATATATGGCAATGAGAGGTATTACTTAGAATGTGTGGCGGGAATCAGAGAAAAAGCTCAGGACTTGAACTTGGGGAATTTCCAACATTTAGATGTCAAGTAGAGTAGTGGCAACTAAAAGCATTTGGAGAAGGACTGGCCACAGAAAAAAACAACTGGAATATGTGATGTCTTGGCAGTCAGGGATTCATGAGTCAGCCTGAAGGGTAAAAACGGCTTCTAACACATACTGCATTTTCAGAAACATGTAATACACAAAATGAGAAAAACCTTTAGAGGACAGATGACTGTGCTTGAATGAATGGCTTTAAAAAGGAAGGATGTTTATATGCCTAACAAGTAAATGAAGGCTAGCTAATTAAACTAGCCTTGGAGTATGCAGTATTATTTATTTTAATATTATTAGAAACTTTGATTTTTGATAACATTAGGAAGTAATTAATTTTTTGAAGTGTAACTTGGAAGGGAGAAGTAATTTTTTTTTTCCCCAAAAGAAATGGTGTTAGTGTCACCTAATGGCAAAATGAGATATTGCAGCCATATTTATATGAGGCAATGAACAAAGTAACTTAATTAGAAAGAGAAAAAGAACATTTCTGGGGAGTTTTTGGCACAGATCAGAAGACTTACCATGGTTACGAGGACCTGTGTTCTTTAGTACCGGCCTACTTGTCCTGCCTCTCTGTCACATTACCCCTTTGGTTACTGAGCAGATTGTTTAATATATGGTTCTTTTTTGTCTTTCAGGTTTCAGCTCAAATATTCCTCTTTCAGAGAGTCCTTCCTAACACCTTACTTAAAGTTGTTCCTATGATCCTTACAGCTGATCTTTTGCATCAACCTCTTTTGTTTTTCTTCATAGCCTATAAAATAATTTCGGTTTACCTCATTTGCTCACTTGCTTCTTCTTCACTAGATACAAGCTCCAGGAGGTGAGGCAGCTTGTGTCTTCACTCATGTGACCCCAGTGCTGAGTGTAGTGTCTTATTATATAGTGCATGTGTTCAGTTAAAATTAGTTGTGTGAATATTTGCATTTCTGGAAGTGATAAGAGGATGTTGAGTTTCTGTGGTGTAGAGATCTATCCAGAAAACAGAACCAACCACGCTGCTATTTAATTACTGAAACATCGTTTGCTACGTTAATGCAATGTGAAAGCTTTTTTTGTCCCCTACCTGTTTTTGTTATTGTTGTTGTTCCCTGTACGTAAGTCGTAATGTGTATGGAAAAGAAAAATACATGGCTTTGGGTGTTGATTTCTGTGTTAATCAGTCAACTAAAGTGAGACAGAAAAAATATTTTAAGGTACAATAGTTGGTCTTGATAAGTTTTTGCAGACATTTAGATTTAACTATAAAGTAATTTCAGTGAATATATTTTTATTTGTGTGTGTGTGAATTTGTAGACACTTCTAGTATTACGCTCAATTATTTCCTCTATTTATTAAAAAGATCAAAACCAGTATTTCTAGGAGATACAGAGAGAGAGCCAAACAGTAGTAATCCAGAATTTTAGTTGAGATATGGGTGGGTTTGTGTTGTTTTTCGGGGAACAATATGGTTCTTTTAGTCTGGAAACTCAGGGTAAAGAGAGTACATTTCCATTATGTGGCCCAGTCCGAGAAGGGAGCCTCCCTAGCTTTGAGATAATCTAGCCAGCAGAATTCTGTTTTGCATGAACCATTTTTTAAAGGCCAAAGATTGATCAGGTACTTAATAGTTCATGTTTTTATTCAGTAGTTTTTGTTCTTAATCCTTGTGGTTTTGACCAGGTGGATGTGGGAAGAGAAGTTTACAGAACTGAAATGGAGGTCAGAGCTTCATTACAGAAGGTTAGTGGGTCATCGGATTCTGTGACTGCACTGAACAGTGAAGAATTTGTTTTGGTTCCTCAGCATGCAGATGATCTTTCTACAAAAGATGATGAAAAACCTGAACTGAAGGTATTTTTTTCTTTGCTACAAATGATATTATTTTAAATTATGGGTTTTTTTTTTTTAAACTAGGTATAACTTACCTCGGGAGATATATAAAATTCAAAGATTTTTCTTAAGTCCTGACACTGAGAATAGAATTGATGAATGGTTTATACAGAGACTAATTATTTGGTTTGTATATTTTGAAAATTTTTTGCTTTTGGTTGTTTATCTCCTACTTTAGAATTCAGAAAGAAGGAATAGAAGGGAAAAAAGAAGAGAAAGAGTAATTGTCAAGTTAGACTTAATGGTTAAATCTTGCATACATTTAATTTATCTGGATATTTTTGTCTTACTGTTGGGTTTTAAAAATTATATAAATACATAGTTATGTTTTATCTTCACTTTAGAGACTTTATGATTTTTATGTTTTAAGTTAGCTGGTAACATTCTTGTATGTGATTTAATACTTGACTTGTCTGAATATTTTTTAAATATATGTTTTGTAATTTTAGCAGTTGAGTTTTTATTTGGATGTAGTCTTTTTTCTTTTTCATTTTTATGTTTCCTTTTCTAACTCAAAGAAAAAGAGCCAAACAAAGCCAAGTATACATGTATGAGAATTTCATAACCATCTTCTAGAAATAAGAACAGAAAAATTAGTAAAAAATACTACATGTTATTTATGATTTTTATTTAATATTAATTATGACATCAAAGGTATGTTAGTATATTAATCTAATAAGATGTCAATCTAATAAAATTTTATAAAAATCAGATTGGTGAGTACTCATTTTATATTGTGTTGAGGATATTGTTTTATAAAAATTTTATTAAAATAATCAATGGATTTCTTTAAATTTATTCAAATATCTATTTAAATAAATAACTATTTAAATTCACTTAACTGTATTTTCATATTAATGTGTTTAATTTAAGGCATGATTTATTTACTTAGGCTTTGTGTCTCACTTGCTTTTAAGAAAAAGATGAGTCAACTTAAATGTAAGAAAATTAGCAATACTCTTTGGCAGCTAGCAAGCAAAATCTGTGAAGAAATCAGAAATCAGTTTACACTATGATAGCAAAAAATATGCCGTTTTAAACGGTAATCACACTACACACCATTTATTTAAACTTATCCATTTTCCCCTTTAAAACATACACTTAGTTACCTGGTATTTAGTATGTGTTACTAAAAAATAAAAAGAAAAAAACAAGAAAAGGAAGTCTCTGTAAATAAGATCTTAGATGTGATATAGTTGGAAACTGCCTGAAGTGTTTCTGAAGAATCCTTTTCAGAAACTAATAATCCTCTAATTTATTTGATTTTATGATTCAGGACTTTGTATTATGTTTAATTATCTTAGGTACAACTGTATAAATTCTTGGTATTCAGTAACTATATTTAAATTTAAATGTTTATATTGTTTAAATTTATCCTAGAAATGAAGTATTTTCATTAAGTCCAGAACCATATTACGATTGAAACAGAATTGTCTTTCTTTGTCTGTAGATAGTTTCTAATGGTGATGAACAATTGGAAAAAGCCATGGAAGAGATTTTGAGAGATTCTGAGAAAGGGCAAAGCAGCCTTCTTGTTGATTGTTCAAGTTCCAGTGAGATTTCAGACCATTCATTTGGAGATGTTTCAGCCAGCCAAACAAATAAGCCATCTCTTCAGTTAATTTTGGATCCGTCAAATACAGGTACTGTATCGAATTCTTAGAAATCATAAGAGAAATGGGATAAAGTGATAATGAAAACTTTAAGATGAAAATTAGAAAATTTTATTAGCTTCATTTCCTAAGATCAAGGCCACCAGCTTTTTAGTTCTGGTTGAGAGTTCTCACTTTGGTTCTTATGTATCTGTTTGAGACTGATTTTACAGGTAGAAGTACAATGTTCTTTGAGAACTGAGACTATGTCTGAGTCTTCATTTTACCCCCAGTACTTTGCATATAGTAGGCCCTCAATAAATACTTACTGAACAAATGAATAAATTCTTAAGTATCAAAGAATAGTGTAATGGACACATTCTTTCATATGATGTGCCTTTTTACTCAGTGTGACTACAGTTATTTCAAATTAAAATTTGTGAAAATTCTAAGTAAAATAGCGTATCGACTCCTTTAGTGTAATAAAAAAAAAATTCTTGCATGAATGAGTAGGATGTATAGTAGGAATACCAGCTTATAAATCAAAATGGTTTTGGATGCAAGCAAAGCCAAACAAAACCAAACCAGCCCCTACTTCAGCTGGTTTAAACACTGGAGGTTTGGTTTGATCTGGGCTCTGATAATATTTCTTTGTAAACTACTCAACTTTGGTCTTCTCCTGCCATCTTTCTCCTTAAATGGCCTCCTTTATGGTCACAAAGTAGATAGCAGAAATTCATAAGTAAGGCCAGGTGATTTGTTCATGCCTAGTGGCAAAGAGAAGGGCTCTGATCTTCTACCCATTGAGCAAAAGTTGTGAGCTTTACTCTGAATAGACCAACTGAACTATTTTCTAGTGGTCAAGGGGAATGACGTGAACTGATAGGTGGAGGCCTTGGTTACCTTCAGACTCCTCAGTAAGTCACTCTGACAGAGGAGATGAGACTATCCTGATTGATTTAAGGCATTCACTATCCAGTTGTGAATGTTGGTGTAGGGTACTTACAGGCCAAAGTGCTGCACAATGGGGCCATGACGGCCCTAACTTACACTATGCCCCAAATTTATTCCTAGTGAATCAAATATGTAAATGTGAACAATAAACCTGTTAGAAGAAAATAAAATATTTTTGTGATTGTCAGGATAGGAAAAGCCAAATCACAAAGGAAAAGATAGTTGCATTTTGATACATAAAAGCTTAAATCATCTGAATGAGAAAGGTACCATAATAAATATGGCTAAATGGAGAAGATAATTTGCAATGTGTTGGGGATCCCCCAAAACACCTCCCGGTTTAATGATTCACTGTAAAGACTCATTGGTCTCAGTGTGTATTCATATTTATGGCTAGATTTAAGTTCAGGGGGACTTAAGATATGTATCTATATCTATAGCTATATGATTTGAAAAGATACAGGTTTGGAAACAAACCTTACAAAGTATTAATTTTTGTAGTTTTTGATTGAGGGAGCATGAGAGATTATATTATTCATCGTGCTTTATTTTATCTTTTGAATTTCTTAAATCCTTAACCCTCCCCCAAAACCCAAAGCATACTGATACATAGTTATTTCTTGGTTAATAGATTAATCAAAAAGAAGCAATACTGGGGATGGGGTATTGCTCAGTGGTAGAGCATATGCTTAGCATGCAGGAGGTACTGGGTTCAATCCCCAGTGCCTCCATTAAAAACAAACAAGCGAACAAACCTAGTAACCTCCCCCCACCAAAAAAAAAAAGTTAAAAATAAAAATTAAAAAAAAAAAAAAAGAAGCAATACTTTTATCTTCTAATGTAGCTCTGATAGGTTGTTGGAATCAATTCTCCTTTGCAGTGGCTTAGATTATATTCTTATTTCTGAGCCTATTTGATAGGGACCATGTATTATGTACCTTTTTGTGATCTCAACACCCATTACACTAGGTAAATACATTTTAAAAAAATGTAACTTTCACTGAAGGTCTCAGTGGATAAGAATTTCCTTTGCTTTTCAAATAAATTTTTAGCATTCTTTTCTGGTTATGTATTGTTTTTTTCATTTTCAATAAAAAGTCATATGTTTTGTGTTCTCCCCAAAATTCATATGTTAAGATCCTAGCCTCCAAGGTGATGATGTTAGGAGGTGGGGCCTTTGGGAGGTGATTAGGTCTTGAGGGCAAAGCCCTCATAATTGGGATTAATGTCCTAAAAGAGACTCCAGAGAGTTAGCTTGTCCCTTCTGCAATTGAGGACACAGTGAAAAGATGCTAATCTAGAAGGCAGTCTCTCACTAGACACTGAATCTGCCAGAGACTTGATCTTGGACTTCCTAGCATCCAGAGCTGTGAGAAATAAATGGCTGTTATTTATAATCCACCTAGTCTGTGGTATTTTGTTACATAGCAGGCTGAAAGAACTAAGACAAGACATTTCAGCTGCCTCTTCATAATTGTAGTCAACACAGTTTTTGTTAACAGAGTTGTTGTGGTTGGTTTAAAATCACGCAGCACTTCAGTTATTAGGATCTGTCTGGAAAGTATCTAGATTTAAATGGGCCAAATTGAATATTAAAGGAATGTAGTTTGCCAATGATAAAATTAGATAAATCTGGAGCTTTTGTTTAAACGTCATGATAATGTGTTGGTTTTTTGTCATTTGGTGAACTTATATTCTGGCTACTTGAATTCAACTGTATAGGGAATCTTTGCTAATTTACTGCAGTGTACTAAAAGATTGTTTAGATATATGGATGAGTCTTTCCTCCCATGCTCTTTGGTACTCTTTGCATATTTCTGCTGAGGATGGAATGATGGAATTAAAAGTATGACTTAAATAGGACTGAATTTATATTTAGGAGGAAATGAATTTCTTATGTTGGTGTGTGATTTTACTAGATCTAAAAGTGTTGGCTTGCTAAAAATATTGTGCTATTTGCCTGCATAACTCAAGATCTCCACTAGTCATAAGGAGTTTTGTCTACATGAAGGCTGTTGTTACGATACATGTAGTTGTGGGTGGGATTAGGGTCTAGGTGGTGCCCAGGATGATACGTGTTTGCCACTAATAGGTTACTAAAAGGATCACTAGCTATTATAATTGTTTATATCTCCATTGAAGCATCTAACCCCTGGCTTTTTATGGAGCAATATTCTTTGAATAGTTGTTTTCTTTGAGTACTTTAAAGATGTTATTCTGCTGTCTTCTCTTCTCCATAGTTTCTCATGAGAAATCTGCAATCATTTGAATCATTTATCGTTCCCTTAGTTGTAACATGCTATTTTTCTGTCTGCTTTCAATATTTTTCAATATTTTTGTGTTCCAGCAGTTTAATTATATAGGTATAGTTTTCTTCACATTTATCTTTGTTGGTGTTCATTGAGATTCTTGAATCTGAATTTATATCTTTCATGAAACTTGAGGAATTTTCAGACATTTTTTAGAATTTTTTTTTTTTTGCGGTGCAGTAATCTTTTTCTCTTCTTTTCCTGTGACTCAGACAACAAAAGCATTAGTTTCATATTGTCCTACAATTTCTAAGGTTCTTTTCACTGTTTTGCAATCTTTTTTTCCCTCTTCTTCAATTTAGATAATTTCCTATCAATGTATCAAATTTTCTATCTTCAACTTAGATAATTGACCTATATTCCAGTTTACTGACTCACTATTTTGTTATCTCCATTGTTCCCAGCCCATCCTGTGAAATTTTAATTTAGATGTCCTGTTTTTCTGTTCTTAAATTTACCCTGGTTCTTTTTACGTTTTCTGTTTCTCTGCTGCAGACTTCAATATTTTCATTCATTTCAGATGTGTTCACCTATATATCATAGAGCATGGTTATAATACCAATTTTAAAGTCTTTGATAATTCTAACAACTGCATAATTTTGAGACTGGTGTATGTTGATTGCTTTTTCCCTTGAGAATTGGTCACCATTTTCTGTTTCTGTTTCTGTTGTTTTGTTGGTTGAGTAACTGAATTGTTTCCCAGATTTTCTGAATGTTTGAGATTCTCTTTCCAGATAAAATCCTCTGAAGAATGTTGATTTTATTTTAGCAAGCAGTCCACTTGGTTACCACCAGACTGTATGTTCTTTCTTGCTTTCTGATTCCAAAGTTAGTCAATTCCAAAGCCTTTTCTATCTTCTTTGATCTGTTTCAAACATGTACAGCATGGTGGTGAACCCAAGACTTGTGTTAGTTCATACACAAAATTAGAGGATTATGTTCTCCAACTCTCTTCCTCAGGATTTCACCCATACTCTCTGGCTCTTGGGGCCTGTTTTCCTTCTTCCCCTGAGTAGAAGAGACAAATTTCTCACTTAGAGTTTTTGTTCCTTTGTGCTGTTGTGTGGTCTTGTATGCCTGAAGTCAAATTTAGGACAAAGTGATGAGAGAAAAGAAAGAAAAAAATAGCAGAGGTTTCTGTCTCCTTTTTGGACCAGAGGAGCGGAGCTCCTTCGCTTTGGTGTTCTACCCATTGGAGACAGGTTTCGTTTCTTTGAGTTTTAGATGCTTGTGTCACTACTCCATCCCTCCCCCATCCCTCCCTGCCCATTATAGTGCAGCTCCATCACTGGGGCTGGCCTTGTGGTAGAACTTGGAGGGAAAAAGGAGATGGAGAGAGAAAAATTGTTATAATTCCCCAGACACTCTCTGATTTACCAGGACTCCTTTTTTCTGTCCTTTAATTAGAAAGACTGGATTTCTCTCAGTTTTCTTGCTCATTTCACAGTTCTGCAATTTGGGCTGCTCTTAGGTCTAATGAGGGATATAAAGGATGAAAAAATATAAAAGAGAATTCAACACTGTACTGGTAGTGCTTCAAGTTTTGACTGCTCTCTCCAATCTATTATTATTTGCTTTTTAAAAAAGAATCAGGTAGTTACTTTTCATGTTCTGCCCAATGTTTTTGGTTAATAGGCGAAGCTATAGCAGACTTGTTACTTCAGCCTGACTAGTTAAGTTTGAATATCTTCAGTTTTGCCAATTTTTGTTTCAGTTATTTTCAGGCTCTGGTATTAGGGGCACAATCACTTTTTAAGTTACGTTTTCCTGACAAATTGACCCTTTTATCATGTGAAATATCTCTTTTTCTCCTGTTAGTATTTGTTATTTTGAAATCTGATTATTCTAATATTAATATAGCCACTCTGGTTTTCTTATAATTAGTGTTTGCTTGATACAGCTATTTCTTTTCCTTCCTTCCTTCCTTCCTTCCTTCCTTCCTTCCTTCCTTCCTTCCTTCCTTCCTTCCTTTTTGTGTCTTTTATTTAAGGTGTGTATTTCTTATACATAGCCTGTTGTTGAGTTTGGTTTTTTTAATCCAGTTTGATGAACTGTCTTTAATTGGTATGTTTAGATCAGGGGTCAGCAAACTACTTCCTATGGGCCAAGTCCTACCCACTACTTGTTTTCAGTATGACTTGTAAGGAAGAATTGTTTTTATATTTTTAAAGGATTGAAAACAGATCAAAAAGGAGAATCCTGTTTTGTAATACATGAAAGTTATACGAATTTTAAATTTCAGTGTGCTTAAGTTTTCTGAAATTTGTAAAAAAAATTTTTTTTTGAAAGTTGTTTTCTCTCTTTTTATATTCATACTTGCCTAATATCCTAGATTTTTTTCTCTTGGCCCACAAAGCCTAAAATAGTTATAATATGGCCCTTGACAGAAAAAACTAATGAGCCCTGTTTTGACCATTTACATTTAATGTAACTTCTTATATGTTTGAATCTAAGTGTACCTTCTCTCTTGCTGTTTGTTTTCTCTTTGTCCCATTCGATTTTTGTCCCCTCGCCCCCCCTTTTCCTGTGTTCCTTTAGATTATTATTTTTTTTCATTTTTTAATTTGGATTATTTTTTAATATTCTATTTTATCTTCATTACTGGCATATTCATTACATAATTTTGTTTTATTATTTTAGTGGTTGCTCTGGGGTTTATAAGCCAAGTTTTAAACAAGTCTGTTTTATTAATATTATACCACTTCATGTACATGGTGATCTTCCATTTTCTCTCTTGCAGACTTTGTGATTTTTTTGTCATTCGCTTCACTTGTACATATGTTACAAATTCTACAAAGTATTAATTTTTTTTTGCCTTAAATAGTATGTTGTGTTTTAAATTAAACAGCAAGGAAAAAAGTCTTTCTCTCATATTTTATAACTTTTGGTGCTCTTCTGTTTCCCTCTGGTATCATTTTCCTTTATCCTAAGGAACTTCTTTAACATTTTTCTTTTCTTCTGCAAGTTAGGATTAGCTGTTATGTCCATCCAGGGAATATTTCATTTCAGATCTTGGATTTTTCAGCTCTAGAATTTCTTTTGGTTCTTTTTTATCTTTCATTTTTCTCCTTCTTTTCTTGGGTATTTTTCTTTAATTCTTTTATTTATAATAGTTATTTTAAATGCCATGTCTACTACTTTATCATCTGTCTTTTTTGGATCCATTTATTTACTTTTTTTGTATTTGGAGCATACAGAGTTTCATGACTCTGTGAGTTACACAGATTGTAAAATATTTATTTCTTTAAAAAGCCTTTTCCCTACTTTTTCCTCTTACCTTTTGTAGGACTCCAATTACACATGTTAGACCACTTGAGCTACTTGATCCTACCGTGTTCATCAATCACTGAGCATGGTTTTACCATAGAATATTGCATATAATTGTTGTTGCATGAGTATACTTGCTAAATTAACAAAAATGCATTCTATATATATATGTGTGTGTGTGTATAATAAAATTTAAACATGTTGGCATTCAGCATTAAAATGTATTTTCAGTTTTTTATTTATCACTTTTGAAATATAGTACACTGAACTGATTAGAAAATGGAAAAAACATGTTTTAGTGATTGAAGAACATGGTAGATGAAGTACTTCATTTTGAATGGCTTTTGTTTTTCAGTAGAGAAAACTAGGTGGTGAGGTTGCATAATAGTTTAGTATAATATTTGGGAACTGGAGTGGGGAGGTAGGGAATGGCTTTTGTTTATTATTTATTAATATCCTGTAAGTATAATCATGGTAATGAGTATTTGAGCATGCTGCAAGGATCTAGTTTGGGTGAGACAGGCATACTTTTGTGCAGCATGGATATGGGTAATGGGGGAAGAGTAGAGACCACCTGAATGTGGGTTTTTGGGTGGAGATAGGGAGAGTGGCAAAGGGAGAACTTTATTCTTCTTGGCATATGCAGATTAATACTCTAACCATAGTTACTTGCATGCTGTGCTTAGTTACATACATGCATGTTACATGCATGCAGTTACATACATGCATGCTGTGTTTAGAATTAAAGTGAATAGTTTTTTGTTTGTTTTTTTTAAAGAAACTCATTAATTGGGACAGGAGAATTGGGGGAAGCAATCATAGGATAATTCATCAAAATAACAGTAATTTAGAGGAAAAAAATTTTCATTGGAATACTTACTTAGTTTGTGGAAGCCAGCAAGCTGGGAAGGAGCAAGATAAGGAGCTAGACTTTTGTTGGTGTTGGTATGTGATAGAACATTTTCGTATTGTTGATTGTTGCTTAGGAAGTTAGGCTGCTCAATAAATTTGGTGCTGTCTGTGCAGGATCTTTTCCAGAGAAACTTTTAACTGATTTTAGTTTTATTTAATTCTCCTTATTTTTAGGCTATTTCACACTGACTTTAGTTTTTTCTTATTATATTATATCGTTTGACCTCCGTATTTTTTATTTTTTAAAATATAAAGTTTAGAATTGTCTTGTTTTTCTCTAGAGAAGTTATAGCTAAGTAATATAATACTTGGAGAGATTTGAAGTGCAAAATGGTTAGTTCCAGAACTCTAAGTTAAGATGTGAGATAAACATTATATGAAATGAAAACAGAGACCTAAATTTTATTTGCAATTTTTCATTTTTTGGGGGGCAGCAGGTGAAATGATACTGTGAAGTTTTGCATTAACTTTTGAGTGTTTCGTTCTTTTTTTCTTCAGAAATTTCTAAACATAGACCATCTTCTCCAGGTGGAATAGCTGAAGAAGATAGTGTTTTATTTAACAAACTGACCTACTTAGGATGTATGAAGGTTTCTTCCCCACGTAATGAAGTGGAGGCTTTACGGGCAATGGCAACTATGAAATGTTCCAGTCAGTACCCCTTTCCTGTTACTCTGTATGTGCCAAATGTTCCAGAAGGTTCTGTGAGGTAAGCGCTAATCCTTTTTTTTACCCCCCTTAGACATGTATGAAGCTTTTTGGGTCGTGGTGATGATATTTATCATAGATGAGGCCTAGGACTTAACTGTGAATTCATTTTTACTCTGTAGATGTGCATAGTAAACATGTTTAGGTTTAGACTGTGCTCCTTATTTGCAAGGGGCATTTGTAAAATTATGCTTAGAATGTTATAAATGTAATTATAACTGTAAAAATACTCGTAATTTGTATTTTACCTTGTTATGTAACAGTGGTTCAAAAACTAGGTTGATCCCTAGATTTTAAGCTCTTTATGTCAGACAGGAAAGAAGCAAAATGGCTTCTTGTCATATGCTTCATTAGAAATAATATATAATGTCATCTGAACTTTGAATTTATTTACATATAAATCTGATTATGCTTTACTTTGCCTAAAAAAGCTTTCCTTGGTTTTCCAGGGGCTCTTAAACTTTTTTTCAGTTTCAACTCAAGAAACCGTTTATCAAAATAAACCTCCTTTGCTTTTCCCTATTTTTCTTAATAGGCTTTATCTTTTATCAGAGGTTTTAGGTTCACAGCAAAACTGAGCAGAAAGTACAGAGATTTCTTGTATCCTAGATGTGCACCCCCCTTCCTCCGCCCAAACACGCACTTCCCTCATCATCAGCATCCCCTTCCATGTGGTACATTTGTTACGATTGGTGAACTTATGTAATAATTTTCCAACGCCCTTAGTTTATGTTGGGGCTCACTCTTGGTGTTGTACGTTCTATGGGTTTGGACAAATACATAATGATGTGCATCCGCCTTTGCAGTATCATCCAGAGTACTTTCACTGTCCTAAGAATCCTACATTCTGCCTGTTTATCTGTCCCTCCTCACAACCACTGGCAACCACTGATCTTTTTACTGTCTCCATAGTTTTGCCCTTTCCTGTATGTTATATAGTTGGAATCGTGTAATAATAAGTAGGCTTTTCATATTGGCTTCTTTTACTTAATAATAGGCATTTAAAGTTCCTACATGTATTTTTGTGGCTTGATAGCTCATTTCTTTTTGGTACTGAATAGTATGCCATTGTCTGGATGTACCACGGTTTATTTATCCATTTACCTGTGGAAGGACATCTTGTTTGCATCCAAGTTTTGGCAGTTATGAGAAAAGCTTCTGTAAACATCTGTGTGCAGGGTTTTGTGTAGACATAGTTTTACTTTAAATTTGAGTAAATACCAAGGAGTGTAATTGCTGGATCATATTGTTTGAGTACATTTAGTTTTGTAAGAAACTGCCAGACTATTAAAAGAAACCTCCTTTGATCGTATTGTAACTATCCTTCTTTCTTTCTACTGGGCCTTTTTTTTCCTTCATAGCGCTTTTCCTTAACTTGATATTAAATTATATATTTGTTTGTTTATTTATCTCCCTCACTAGATATAAATCCCATAGGAGCAAGTTATTGGTATTTATTTCCTGCTGCAACTTCAGTGTTTAGAGCAATATCTGGGCCATAGCAGGTTTTTAGTAAATATTTGCTGAATGAACAAATAAGTGAACCAGGTCTAGGAATTTAGGTCGAATATGTCCTGAACCTGTAATACTCCCTTAAAGCTGATTTATTCTTTTAAATCCCTTTCTAATTTGCCTCATTCTCTAAAGTTTAGAATGCGAGAAAAGTTCTGAGTACCAACATAATCGCAATATAAGTTTACAAGGTTTAGGTAAAAATGCTTTGAGTTTTTCAGCAAAGAGTTTTGTAGATATATTGTTTGTATGAAATCTCTTAAGAATATCAAAATGTCTTTTAATGTTATCTATTTAGTTTCAAAGTACCAGACATACCTTAACAGAAACTTAGTGTTTCAAATTGACTGTATTCCTAGTGGGTATCCCTTAGTTTCATAATTTGAGATCCTGAAGTGGTCTTTAGTTTTTATATCAATGTAAGGCTTAGGATTTGTGCAGGAAAAGTCAGAGAAATATTTGCTCCTAAATCCCACAAACTCCTTTTATCTCTTAAATTCCATTCATCTTTGGTACCACTCTGACCGTTTTTAGGGTAAAAGAGGTTTTGGTTGAATAATGACCTGGGGCTTGGGTAAACTTATGGGTGCTGCTTTATTTAAATAGAAATGAACTCTCCAGGGATGGCCTGTGCTGTTTTTTTTACTGGCATTCCTTTTGTCATAACAGAACAAGACTAGCATTTAGGGATGCGTGACATTGATTTTACCAGGCAATGTATACTTGGCTTTGAGAGTAATTGAATTGTATCATAGGACACAAAAATGAAATAATTGTCAGAAGAAGGTGAAGAATTTGTATGTGTATAGCAAAAATATGAAGATAATTTGTTTCCTTGCATTGTTAGTACCAGTTTATTTTTGTGATTTTTAAGATAATTATGTTTATATGTTATTGGTGTAATAAAACTGCCTTTGTTCTTTGATAGTTTGGTAATATTTTATCTCATTTTTCATCACTGTTCTGCAGAATCATAGACCAATCTAACAACGTGGAGATAGCATCTTTTCCAATCTATAAGGTGTTATTCTGTGCACGTGGACATGATGGAACAACAGAGAGCAATTGCTTTGCATTTACAGAGAGCTCCCATGGTTCAGAAGAATTCCAGATACATGTTTTCTCCTGTGAAATTAAAGAGGCAGTAAGTATAATATAGTATAGCAATTTGCTATTGAGATGAACCAGGGTAATATTTTTGAACCCTAATCTCACTGTCATGTAATTTTGTATATATGACCATATACCGTATTACATAAATTTGGAGTATATGTCTAAAGACAAAATATTTGTAAGGGCACAGAACTGAATATGGAAAGCTAAATCTGATAACTCTGTGCACTAAAGTGGTGCTGTAGGTAGGGCACTCTCAGTTTAACAGATTAACGGAAAAGTTCCCCTCGATGGGGTGTCCTCTCACCCCACTGTGATAGTGATTGCTCAGGCTTAGAAAGGAGGAATATTTTTGTACCCCTTTTATTGTTTTGCCCAGGTTGATTGGTCCATGTGATTGAAAAAAAAGTTTTCTCTGCTGGGTATCTCTACTTAGATACCGCACTAAGATTGTTTCATAGACCTCTGTGGTTCTAACTGGTGATCTTTTGTTATGTGCTTTCACTCAGAGGCTGTCTTTTGTTCTAGAGAACTGGTTTAATAAAAAAAACAAATGCTCACATAAAGCAGGGGTATCAACTTGTAGTATTTTACAGATGCCGGTAAGTTCCTCTTAGCAATTATTAAGTGGTAGATTATTCTTAGACTGGAGAAGTATGTAAGAATCAAATGGCTGCTACATAAATGCGGGAATGGCCTTCTTTTCTGTATCTATTGAATTCTCCCCAGTTTAAATACAAGTTGCACTTTCAGAACTTCAGGACTTATGTAACCATTCCAAAGGCATTAATAAACGTGTTTGGATGGACAAGGTCTCAGGTGTGTTTGCTTTTGGAAATATAAATTGTCAGCACAAAATGCTGAAAGCCGCAGTTGCTCTATTTTCTCTTTACCATGAAACTTAAATGATTGTATTAACAGGAGTTCTGAGAGTTTATTTCTGGCCACACTGTGGAATTCATAGAAATGTAGATTTCTGTGTGTTTGATACTAAGCTTGAGGGGGTCTGTTGGTTGTTATACCTTGGTGATTAATTTTACACTAAAATTAACATGCACACACACACATAATTTAGATTGTAGCCATAGAAGTTCTTTGTCAGAAGCATGCCTGTGTAAGAAGTTCAAGTTTGTTTGTTTTTTTAGATAGTTCTAAATCATCCCAGCGTTTATGTACACACAAACATACATACGTACATATACATAGACATATACACATATACATATGCTGACTACTTAGCCAAGTGTGTGAGGCATAGGAGAGTGAATGAGTACAAGAGTGCCTGGCACATAGGAGGCAATGAATATAAATAAGTTGAAAGAATGAGTGTGTGTTTGTAAATTAGGGGTTCTGTTTCTGATCCTTACAACTCCACCACAGAGGTGGGGAAGCAGATGGTAGAGTCCTGGCATTTCATGTTGGCAGCCATCATTAAACATACCTGTGTGGTTTCTGGATAACTGGTGCTCAACAGCAAGAAATTGAACTCTGAAGAATTGGAGAACCTGCTGATGGAGAGTCAGAAACACTGCTGCAGAAGGAAACTGAAAGGGACCTGGTTGCAAGCATTTTTCAATACTGTGATGGTATGAAACTCTCTTTATGGATTATAGCATCCACTGGTTATGGGTGGGAGAAATATTTGTCATTTTTGAGAACTTTAACAGTGGGTAAGCTGGGGAATTCTTGGCTTGACCATTTTGGATATGGTATTAAATATTATTTGTAGAGAGGCTGTTTGGTGCATTGCAGGTTGTGAGAAAGTGATACCCATGTATTAATTTTTTTAGAGTAAATTTTTCAAAGTTTTGCATTATAGGACGTAGGTGATAAAATTCACTGTTTGAAGGAGAAATGCATGATAATTGTCTTTCAGCTTTATTACTAGAGATCATTTCTGAATGGAAAATAACCCAATATAAATATAAAACTTAGCCAGGCACTCTGCTAAGCACTTACTTGATACTCATAACATCTCCATAACATAGATAGTATTTAGTCGAGTGATCTTACGCTCCTCTTTGCCTGGAGCAGTCCTGGTTTATGCCTGTTGTCCAGGTATACTATTAAAGCACTTCTTTTTATTCTCAAAAGTATTGTGGTTTGGCTGATGAATTGTATGGTTACCCTTTCTTTATCCCAAGGCTAAGAGAATAGATGATAGAACTGGTTTCAGAAGCAAGTTTCTGACTCTGAAGATCCATGTAATTTTCAGTAACAACTTTCCTGTTGCTTTCTTCTGAAAAGTGAATGTGGAGTTTTATCTTTCAATTATGCTTTATAAAGGGATTTTTCAGTCCTGTAGCTTGCATTCCAGCAACCTTTGCATTCTACTCATGCCTTTTACAGAAGATGTCTGACATTTTCCTGTCTTCCTTAAAGAATAATTACTCTTTTAATTAATCTGAAGCTTTTTTTGTTGGATTTGCTGGTTGTCTGGTTATCTGATTCCTAGAAGTTTCTTGTTCTGTGGTGAAAGGACAACTTTAGTCCTCATTGTTTGGGTCCCTCTCGATAGGCACAGACAGTTGACAAAGATAGCTCAAGAACAGATGACAGACATTCTTATTGCTTAAATATGTGCTATGCAGCACTGTTGCTAATTTGTTTCCCGTTGTTTGCAGACTCCTTGGATGAGGTCTGAAGAAGTTTGTCAGTTAAAGGCATGAAGACATCTTCTCAAGAGGGAGTAGCAGCATGGCTGCCACTACCAGCGGTCACTGTGATTTGCTCTTATTTCACCATTAAGCGCCACAAGCAGCAGGCACCAGCAGTGGTAGAGGGGAAGCACAGTGAGTGTGACGGCTTTGTTGGACCTGTCACAAGGATTGGGGTTCCCCCACAGAAGGGTTAGGACACATTTGACTTATTACCCTGGATATTCTTCTGTAGGACTCTGCTGTAGCGGATCTCAGTTCTCTATGGACTAAAGAGTTGGGGAATCCAGCCAGAAATACCCTGATACTGATGATCTTTGTGCAGGGAGAGTGATGTGGTAGACTTCGGCTGAAGAATTGCAGACAAAGCAGAGTATCAGAAAGCATAGTGAAAAAAGCCGAGGAGGCACCTATTCTGTTGCATCTTTATGGATATATTATACAAAACTGTTTTTTAAAGATACTTTAAAAGGCTTAGTTGACTCTCCTTAAGAATTTATTTTTACTAGGCAGTGTAACCATTTTCTTCAAAACAGATTTTGAAGTTTTTATAGTATAATATACTTAACCATTATGAGCAGTTCTCATAATGGTTGCATAATAGAAGCAGGTTGTTATCATCAGGTGTTAAAGACATTCAGAGGTATTTCATGATAAATCTCAAGGGTATCATTAGGAAGATATTTATTCTTAATGTACTGGTTTTTCTTGGGGTTGCTGATAGGCCAATATTAAAAGAAAACCTTATTCCTTGAATGGAAAAAAATTATTTCTAAACACATATTTATGGAGATAGTGTTTTAGAAAAATGCTTTACTTTGGAAATTAATTTGTAAGTTATATTGTTAGTGTTCTTCTTAATAAGTTGACCTTTTTAATTTTAAAAAGGTTTCTTGTATAATATGCCTCTTATTTTAGCTCCTTTCAGTGAGTAATATATTTGAGCAAGTTGTCTTTAAAATTTTAACACATATCTTTCTGGGTGTCTTTTATAGAATGATTTTTCTACATTTATTTTGGGGGTGAACATTTTCTTGATACATTTTTAGAAGAGTTGATTCTCTTTCGCCAGTATTAGTGAAAAGACTTTATCTTGGAAAAATTGGCTATGCTATTTATTTTAAGTAAATACCTTGTTTAATCTCAGTTTTGGGACTGTTAACATGTAATGCATATTTGAGAATTTGGAAAATACTGAAATACAAAAGAAAATAAAAGTTACTCAGAATTCCACCAGTTGGCGTATCTCCTTTCTATGTACCTACATGTGCCCTCCTCCCCACCTCTTCAAAAACAGCAACTCCAACAGATAGTTTTGTGTTTAACTAGTCCTTTCTGTGTCTATTACCTTCTAGGGAAAAATTGTACTGTATTATTTGTCAATAAAACTTTTGACTTCTGCAAAGAAAATGCCTATTCTGGATTATTGTGTATGTGTGCATACTATTTTATTTATATATATACATATATACATATATACATATGTGTATATATAAAATATGGTGTGACATGTATAGAAATGTTTTCCATGGTATTATGTTTTAAATTTTCTTTTCCTGATGAAATTGGTTACCCCATTTGTTCCGGTAACTACAGACACTGATAATCATTGTTTCTGAACTTACTCCACCTTACTAAATTCCTGGATCATCATTCTAGCATATTCACAGACTCTAGAAGTCTCAAAGGACTTTAATCTTGCTGTTGGAAATATCAACTTCTAAGACACGGTCAGGATTAAATGCAGTTTGATTGCTGTTAATGAAGTTAATGTACTGTTACGTCCTTCCTCCAAAAAGAGAGAAGGGTGTAACCTGATTTTCCCTCCCATCATTCTCTGTCACTATAGTTCAGCCCCGTATACTTAGCCTTTTGAAAAAGACATCCCTGAGCCTTGCCCATCTACTTTAGAATATGCCAAGTTCTTTGACTTTTTTGGTGTGGCCTAATGTAGCAGGCTTGCTGACAGCTCTGATAGGAAGAAAATGAAATAGAAGATATGGGACAGAAGAAGAAAGGATAAATACAGTTGGGATTTGACTCTACTAATGTATCAAAAATTATGTACAGGTATTCTATTTTCATATATAATGTTTTCTCAAAAGTATCCTTAAAATGTTCTCTTAAAGATATGTAAAAAGTAAATAATAGACCACACTTTATTTGGGGTTAGGATGTGGGGAGTACTCAAAGAACTGAAAGTAAAAGTCCCTTTTTATGCTTTACCTTGTAGGCATAATCTTCAGTGACTTATTTCTAGCATGTACTTTGATTCTGTTTCCCTCTATAACACTTAAATCATTGAGCTAAGTCAAACAAGAGTTCATTTGAGGCTGAACATTTCTTCTTTTGGATTGCCTGATTATTCCTGTCCATTTACCCCAAGCACATTCAACTTACACGTGATGAAATGTAAGCTCTATGTTCGCTGCTGTATCCCTAGCACCGAGGATAAAACTTAGCACACAGAAGGCACTCAAAAACTATTTGTTGAGTGAATGAGTAAATTTATCATTGTCTTAATTCTATGGGATTTGAGGTCTACAGTTGACTAATATCAATTTTTGCTGCTTTATTGTTTTTACTCATTTATGTAAAATTATAATGGGATAACACATTAACATATTAAAAAATTTTACGAGCACTGTGATAGAAATTTGATGCTATTGCTGAAGTTGAACTTTAGGCTGACAGGCAGCATTCTTATACAGGTAAAGTGTATAAGTCAGTTAATTTAGAAAACTTAATTTGGCATTGGAGAGGCAATTTGGGGTAATCATTAATTACTAGACGTAAGAGTGGCTATTGGAAGTTTGAGGACCATTTTGTTTTTGCATGCGTAGACTGTGTGTATGAGAAAAGGTAGAGTATATTAATATAACAAAAATAGACAATTGAGGAAAGTCTCCCATTTAAGAAATTGTACTGTTGATGAGAGCACTCTTATTTCAAGCAGATTGTAAAATATTATAATCCTAGACTACTATAATTCAAAGAATAATTTGAATTCACTTTATCTAAAGGGAAGAATTTGTTAATATTCAGAGAAGTTTTGTAACTAGTACCTCCCAAAGTGAGATTTTGAAAATATGACCATTGTTTAAACACTTCTTATTTCATGTTTTCATTTGTTCAACCCATGGGTGGCCTGAGAGATTTGGAAGGTCTTTTGTGCTTCAAGCTTACAAGTTTGAGATGTATGATGCTTCTTTTGGAACCAGGGAAGAGAATAACTTCTGGAAAAGTATGGGATTTTAGAGTCCTTCTTTAGGAAAAGAGTATAAGCCATTGGGACTACCTACCTACCTACCTACCTACCTACCTACCTACCTACCTATCTATCTCATTTTGTGTGTGTGTGTGTGTGTGTATAAAGTAGTCACCAGAGTGGCTTAATACTAATAAATTTGATAAGAACATTTTAGTATTCATTCATTCTGTGACACATTTATACCACAACAACATTGAGTAACAACACTGGAAGCTCTTGAAGCCATGTTACCACATTTGCTTACTCCTAAAAACAGTATTTATTCTGTGCCTCAGGATAGAAGTGTTCATTGGGAAGTTCAGTGTTCATTAGGAAGATTTAGATGCCAGCACCATTTGAGTGATTATCTTAGGATTCATTTCATTTCAATTTATGAGTCCTAGAAACATCTATAAATACATACAGCTGCTTTTGTGAGTTTAAGATAAACATCTTTATTACAATGTTTAAATGCCAGATTGAAAGACGCAAGCTACAGTTGATTCTTGAACAACGTGCTCAGGGTCGGGTGTTAGGGGCGCTGACCGTCCGCTTAGTCAAAAATCCATGTATAATTTATAGTTGGCCCTCCATATCCGTGGTTCCTTCTTATCCACGGTTCCACATCTGCCGATTCAACCAACTGTCGTTGTATAGTACTGTAGTGTTTACTATTGAAAAATACCCGTGTATAAGTGGACCTGTGCAATTCAAACCCATGTTGTCCAAGGGTCAACTGTGTGTCTATGTGTATATATGCTTATACTATATATATGCTATATATTATAAACTACATATATATGCTTAGACTATATGTGCTTTATCTGCTAAAAAAATTGTGGCTATAGATTCAAGAATTAGTAGAGAAATCTATAAAAATACAGTTAAAATTTTTGCCTAATATTATTTTCATTTTTATTCTTTTAGGTAAGCAGAATTTTATATAGTTTCTGTACAGCATTCAAACGTTCTTCTAGACAAGTTTCTGATGTCAAAGACTCAGTTATTCCTACCCCCGACAGTGATGTGTTTACATTCAGTGTCTCCTTGGAGGTAAAAGAAGATGATGGAAAAGGAAACTTTAGGTGAGGTTATTTGGAAAGAATAAAAATGTCTGAAATGTAATATCAGCTGATATAAAGGTTCCAGAAACTATACAGTGTTGGTATAAAGCTTTAGGCTGATAAATATTTCGCCAGTGAACGCATGGTTCACTTTTGTCATGGTTTTCAGATATTTTATGTAAAAGATTTTCTTCATATTTAAAAATACTTATACTATGGAAAATTTAGTAAAATAATAAAAGAATAAAAAGCTATGATATTGTCAGCCACAATCACTTTTAATATTTGATTTCTAGGGTGTAGTTTTATACAGTTGTATATATATAATTCTTTTTAAGTTCATGATAGAAGAATTTTTCTCTTGCAGTACTCTTAGGATTAAAGAAATTGTTACTGATTACTAGTAGTATATTGTATGGTTTGATTATCATTTAATTAACCCTTTCCTCCTGTTGTATGTTTGGAATGTTTTTCTTTAGTTCAAAAATAAACAGATAAAAGGAAATAGTTACGCTCTTTAACGATAACCTGTGTGCCTTTACTTTGCCTTTATTTCTAACAATAGTTGTTAGGTAGGTATTTTATCTGTATTTTTTTTTTCAGGTATAGAAATTGAATCTCAGGTCAAACAAGTTGTTCAAGATATTTTCTTTTCAGATAAGGCGACCTATATTTTAGACATTTATTGTTTTCATGAGAATTGTCAGTCTGACCTAAGCTAGAATTAACTTGCCCTGATCTATATCCCTTTGTTCATGTTTTATTTATAGTTACTTGGATTTGTCACCATCATTTCAAGTTCTAGGTGTTTAAAAGTAAGCTCTTCTCAGTTGTCTTGCCTTGGGTTTCCCTGTGTTAAAGGCAGTCTTGACCACACAACCAGCTTAATCAGAAATGTGACAGTCTTCAAAGTAATTAATTAAATAAGCCATGTGCCTGAATTTGTTAACATTTAAAAGCTAAAATTTGAAATGTCATTTAAAAAGTTTCATTTTTAATCTTGGTTAGAGATAAATTATAAGGTTCTTGTAAAGCCAGTTTAAAAATTAATTCCAACTCTGTTTTGCTGACAGTGAAGTTTGTAGTTTGTTACTCTGGCAAGATGAGAGTTTAGTACATCTTAAGCTTAAATACTTTGTTGTCTCATTTTACCCTTGAAATAGGTTATATTTTTAAGTATTTTTATTTATTGTTTTGATAATTCCTTTTTTTTTGTATATTTCAGTCCTGTGCCTAAGGATAGAGATAAATTTTATTTCAAATTAAAACAAGGAATAGAGAAGAAGGTTGTGATTACAGTGCAGCAACTTTCTAACAAAGAATTAGCTATTGAAAGGTAAGCAGCTTGCTCCTAAATGCTACCAAAAACTTGTATTGACATTGTTACTGTGTTTCAAGAGACATACTGTTGAATCGCAGCTGTATTATTTACTGTGACTTCTCTCCATACTTCAGTTTCTCCATTTAAAAGTGAGAATGAGAATCATAATGCTTTCCCCACTTAAATAAGTTAGATATAACTGCTTCGTTGAAAATCTCAATGGGGAAAATAAACATGAAATGTCTTTATTTTTTCAGTAATAACTGCTTCAACCCTGTTTGGGCTTTTTCCTGCTCTCCCTTATTTACATATAGGACAAACACCCTAACCTCTCAATCATTTTTGTTTATTAGAAAGTCTATTTACTTACTGAGATTTCAGAATCTTTAAGAGATCTATCTTGTAAATATATAAACACGCTCATAGATACACGTGTGTGCATGTGTTTGTATTTGTATTTGATCGTATAAAAACAAAACAACTCATAGGACAAAAGATATTATAAACAAAATCAATAACATGATATTTCTGGAAAAAGTGTTGTAATATAGATGACAGATGAAAGGTTAATATCTATCATATACAAAAGTTTCTTAACAGTTGGTAGAAAGAAGAGAAAAATGAGCGAGAGTATGCCTAGACAAATCACAGGAAAGCTAACAAACATATGTGTGAAGATGTCCCAATTCATGGGGACATATAATTAAGGGAAATGTAATTAAGGTAACAGTAAGATATCAGATTGGGAAAAGTAACACGTAGAATTGGTGGGGATAAGGGGAAAAAGGTAAAGAGTGTGTGCATACGTTTTGAAAAGCAAGCTGGTAACATCGGTAAAGATTAAGAAATACCTGTATTTGGACACATCAGTCCCATTCTAGGGAATCTATCCTACTGGGAATAAAAATACTCTATCTAAGGATGTATTTTTAAGGATGTCTATTACAGCGTTGTTTATAGTGGCAAAAAACTGGAAATAAAAACAAATACCCATTCACTTGACTTGAAGGAGTGGAAGAAATTGGTGGCAATCACAAGAGAAAGAGAGCCTCTTCATCAAGGCTACTGTGTCCTCTGACACTCCCTCTCCTCCCCTGCACATTCTCTAGACTGGGATAGAGGTTGGGGTCAGTTAAGGTGCTGGCTGATGGCATCATGGTCACCCCTGTCCCTCTTAAATCTAGGTGAAACTTTCTGTAGAATGTGAGATATTTAGCTCTTTGCTCCTATCTTTGGATCCTGCTGCCAGTATCCAGATAACAGGAAAAGTTCTGTTCAGCATCTTGGTACAGTGATGCATGCATGTTTTTCATTGTTTATGAAGTTTGGCCTTATATAAAAACTGCATTTCATCAACTTTAAGAGGAGGCATATATTTTCATATTTAACATTTCTGAAATTGTATGTTTAACAGTTGATGGCATCTTATAATTATAATTGTCATCTTTTTATTCCTTTTAGTTGTGTAAAAAAATTGTAAATCTTAAAGTTGATTGTTTCTTAAAATTGATTAAAATAGATGAAGATTAAAGGTATTGTTGATTTTGAATAATTTAGTCCTAAAAGAATGATGATGTGATTTTTTTTTTGTTAGCAGTAGAGATAGCAATATTTTAATCTTTTTATTTGGAAGCAATTTCAAAATTACAGAATGTTAAAAAAAAATAAAACTAGTAGAGAGAATGCCTATATATGCTCTCTACTCAGTTGTCTGTTTAGCAACATTTTATCCCATTTGCTTTGCACCCACTTTCTCTATCTCTGAATCTTTCCATCCCTCCCTACCTACATTCACACACTCACAAACGTACACACACGTAATTGTTTTTCTGAATAATTTAAGAGTAAGTTATATACTTCATGGTGTCTTAGCCCTATTGTATGTATCAACTTCAGTGAATTTATCTTAGATACAATACTTTTACTCTAACCTACTATCTGTCCCTAGTTTGGTCAGTTAACCCAGTAACACTCTTTTCCCCTATCCAGTTCAGAACTTACACTTGGGTCAGATACTGTGTTTAGTTGCCATATGTCTTTAGATTTCTTTAATTTGGAAACATTGCCACAGTCTTTCTCTCTTCTTACAACATGGACATTTTTGAAGACTACATCCTTTTCCTGTCTTTTTAATACAACTTTGCACATTTTAGGTTTATCTAGTATTTCCTCATGATTAGATTCAGATTAGTGCTGCATAGGTGATGTTCTTTCCTTCACAATGTATTATATGTGAAGGAACTTGATAATCATCTGTCTCTTTCTGGTGATGTTAATTTTGATTACCAGTCAAGAAGTTTGGTTTCTGCACTGCAATTCCTTTTTTTCTCCTCCCTTGCAGCTAGTAAGCATTTTGTGGGGAGACCCATGAAAATATCCTGCGTCTCATCAAAATTTCCTCCTTGATTTAGCTTTCATTCATGGTTCTTGGCTATCCAATCTTTATTGTGATGAATGCAAAGTAATAAATAATTTTCTATCTTTTGTATGCTCTCTAGTCAGCACTTGACATTTTGCTGTAACAGAGCTCTTCCTTCTCTTCCATTTAGTAATCTTTGTTATTGATACAGACTTATGAATCCCTCCCTCCACCCGCAGTAGTTTATAATTCAGTACGGTGCTTAATTATTTTGGTGTTCAAACTGCCCCACAATTTGCCAGTGGGAGCCCCTTCAAACCTTATGTCCTTATGCAGTGTCCCCAGCACTTCTCTTCTGGCATAACAAAAGGCAGCTCTCCATTAATCATTTTGTAGTAATACAGGCAAAGAAGTATTAGGTGTTGACTTGAATATTAGTTAAAAATCTTGGACTTTTATGATTAAATGATATACTATGCCTCTGCTAAGAGACCTGTACTGTGCTTGTCTATATGGCAATCCTTCATTTTTCCAATGAGAAGCTCCAAGTTTGATTAACTTGAATATAAAAACCTTGGTGAATATAGGTGAAACAGGCAAATGCCTGATTAGGGTTTCTTTGTTAACTTAGCCAAACATTTACACATACATTTAAAATATATTACACATCATAATAACTTAGAAATATTGCTTTTGGCCCACTAATATTCGTAAGATGACTATATTCAGACTCTCCTCAATAATCTTCAACATCAGTGTCTTCATCATCACTTAAGCTACTTTTTGAATAGTTTTAAGGCATTTTTTTCCAGAGCATATTATCTCCACTTCTGCCTAAGTTGTTTGAGATAAAGCACTTTTTGAATCAGTATATATTGCTATCATTAGAAATTTTTTACCTAAGCCAGAAGATAGTTTAAAAAATCCACTCCGTATATAACCACTTGCTATATTGTTTTTATTTTAATGTAATTAATGTCGATGATAATATCTAACAACTATTGGTTTATATATCCAGCAATAATTACCAAATCTGTTAAACTTTTTTGCTTCCTTTTCACACATTCTATCAGATGTCCTTTAAACATCCAAACTAAAATTGACTGAGATTACTTCAGGAATACTTTGTTCAACATTGCAGACAGAATTTTCTGTGATATGGGGTATTTTGTAAATGCTGGGATTTATCTTTTTTTTGAATAAGAAACCCTTGCTTTTTATTGGATGATATGTGATATTTAATGTAATGAATGTAAATGGTGAAATTTAAGGTAATCCTGTAGGTGGCAGTCTTGTCAAGTGAATTCTTTTTTTTTTCATTGTAGCATTATTTTTTAAAGCAACTTTATAGAGGTACAATTCACCCTTTTAAAGTGTATAATTCCTTTTTTTTTTTTTTTTAGTATATTCACAGGGTTGTACAAGCATCAGTACTACCTAATTTTAAAACATTTTCATTAACCCAAAAAATAAATCCATTCCAGTTACTCCCCATTCCTCCCTCTCTCCAGCCCTGAGTAACCACTAATCTACTTTTTTCTCTCTTAAAGCATTATTTTTCGTGACCAAAAGAAAAAAAAAAAAGAGAAATTGAATAAAATAAACTCAATGTTACTGAATAACATAATATAAAGATATGTTAAGAGTTACTGCTGACAAAGTTAAATTTGTAGTATAAAGACATCGGTGTGAAAGAAAATCCTTCAAATTACATAATTTTGGCTTATCTTCTGAAAGAAAATGACTTATCATTTTTGAAAACAACTTCTTATGTGAAATTTCCAATGTACTCAAAAGCAGAAAGAATAACACGAAACCCAGTGCACCTATCATCTGCTCTGGATGCTAATTTTCAGAATTTTTGGATTTTTAAAAATAGTAATTTTTATTATGAAAGAGGTATTTCTCTGTGCATTCAAGGGTTCAAGCATTCATCATGTGTAGACAGTTGAAAAATTAAACTGTGATTATCTGTCTTGACCCCTTTGAAGGCAAATACTGTGTCATTAATCCCAGGATTTCTAGTATCTGGCACAGTGCTAGGAACGGAGCTTTGTAGTTAGCTACTTAGTCCTCACTTAGCACTTTCTCTGTGTTGAGCACTGTTCTAGGCGCTACGTATGAGGTGTAGGTACTGTTATCTTCATTGTACAGTCAAGGAAACAGAGGCAAAGAGAGGTTAAATAACTTTCTCAAGGTCATATAATTAAATACAAGTCTGTCTGGTCCAGAGTAAATATTCTCAATCTCTACTGCCTCTTTTTAAAAACTTGTTGAGTAAAAAGTATACAAAATTTTTTATAAAGTTAGAGCATTGACTGAATTCATTGTAATAAGGAGGGAGTAACAGAACATTACACCTGATAGAATCCTAATCTGTTTAGAGGATATGTGAGAACTGCTCTCATATTTTGAAAGTTTCTAATGTTCTTCTTTTCTCAATTACCCATGTTAGATTTTACGTACTCAGCTTAAATTAGGAACCAGACGTAAGAAAGAAAATAATATTAACAGCCAGTGTTGACTTACTGTGACGGCCTTTGTAAAATTTAATTGTCGTAACTACATATGAGGAAGGGTATTGTAATTATTACCTTATTTTTTGCAGAAGCTAAAACAGAGGTTTAATGAGATTAACTAACTGGGTCACTTGGCCGGAAAATGATAGAGCCAGGGTTTAAAACCAAGGCCATCTGACTCCTGAGTGTATCCTTTTGAAGATTATACTGAATTAAATCTTGATTATATGCTAAGTTTGAAATTAATGAAACCAGTTAGAAAATAAATAGATTGGTATTCTTTGGTGTTACTTCTAGCAGAATTTGAAAGTCAGAGTATAGGTGGGGCATTCAAGTGATTGTTCAGTGACTTCACACCCAGGGGCGCTATGCCCTGGGAGAAAAGCTGATTGGTTTGTAGAAGAGAAAAGCAACAATGACAGCTGAGAGGACAAAGCAAGATGATTGTAATCTGAGATGTGTGAGAAGAGCAGCCTAAGCCTGATTGTCGAGAGGCTCCAGTTAAAATGTTAAGGCAGATCTGATCAGGTCAGGATCTTCCAGTGTTTCCAGAGTAGAGATGGCAATCATCTCTGTCCCTGTCCAGCTGGCATTTTCATGTTTTGGTCTTACCATGTGTAGAAATCGTGCAAAAGATTTTCTTACATACTACTAAATTGATAGGGATTTTTAAAGCTTTATCTCGTGTTTAAACTACGATATAACTAGCATTGTTATATAGCACCCACTTGATGCTTTGAATAGATTGTTGGTTATGGTTGATACCTGAAAAGTTACGGGGGAAATTTTCAGTTTTTGCAGTATTAATTTTCTGATCAGTTGATTTTTGCCAAGTATTACTTTGTAATTTGCAATAAAATGATTCAGGGCAAATATACCATATACATTTGGAAAATGGGCCTCCTTAATAGTTCCCTAACAAGAAGTAGAGTTCCAGTGATCGTAATTTTAGACCTTGTGGGAGGTTAGTTGGGAAGAAAATTTTGGCTTCATGATTTTATGTCTGTCACATCACTTTGTTCCCAGGAATCTGCCCTGATGCTTGCTATGTGAACCAGAATGAAGTATTGATACAGCAAGCAAAGTATAACTATTAGATTTCTTATAACTGTACAACTTTGTGCTGAGTAACACGGACCATTACTGCTAGAAAGAAAGAATTTCCATGAGTCACTTTTATCTGATCCTAATTTTGGGAAGTACAATCATTACATATACATTAACATGTATGTGTGTATATAAAATATAAAACATTACTAGAAGGCAGTTCGACCATTTGTAGAGCGATTCAGAGGTGTGCCTGTTTTGATACTAAAATCTGCTTCAGTTCTTAATTTGTGCGTGCTGGCTTAGAGCAGAAACTGCATAATGAAAAGCTGAAGTGTTAAGTACCATACCTCATGGCATGAGTGATTGACAGTTGCCTTTTTTTGAGTTATTTCCAAGCCAGGGAGTACTGGAAAAAAGAAAAATCAGCTGGGGCTCTTTTCTCACAGAACAAACAATTTTGTAGTATGATTTGACATCACTGAAGTAGATGGATGGTAGAACCTGAATTGTTTATAATTTTGGGGCTGATATAATTGAATGTTAGACCATTTTGAGGCTCTTTTGCTGAATTTATGTAGCACTTATTTTTGCCTTTGCCTAGCAAGTTGTTAAATAGTTTTATTTAGAAAGAAGCTCAAGTCACTGACTTCAAGTTGCCTAGATGTTTGTTTGATTTGCATCTTTTATTTTCTTGTATAGATTAATGTATCTATACCACCTTTTAACAAAATCAGGAGTTTTAGATGTTCTAATAATTTTTCTTAATGGACATCATTTTTCTCCATCCTGAAAAGGAGAAAAAGTGAGGTGACCCCTAGTCTGCACATATTTTAAAAGCTGTTTTTGAACTTACTCATTTGTCCTCTTTGAGTTTTCTTATAAGGCAAATAGAAAGATGACTCTTTTACCTTAGAAGAGCAGGATGTATTTATACAAAAATATGTTCATTATTCTCTGATAGTTGTTTCAAGTGACAATTGATAAAGAGCTATCAGCATTATCAGGTGCTTTGGAGAATGAGAAATCGGAAGCTTGTATCTATCTCTCAGCCTTTGGACTGAAGCTTGTAATAAGGACAGAATTTTCAGTATTTTCTGTTGCTAGTTTTTGCTGGCACCCAGCAGAGGGAGGTGGCACCCTAGGAGTATGTATATAACACTGTTTTCTTTCAGCATTGTATTTTAAGAAATACGTTTCTTTAATGTTAGCGATGAAAACATAACATTACTTTCTGTTGCATGTTTTTATAAGTTTATATATTCTAGGTGTCTTGGGGCTAATTGTTTTAAGTGAACTTTTAAATTTCAATAATTTAAATCTAAATAATTAATAGACTCAAAGGAAGTTAAAATAATAGTACAGAGAGACCCCATGTACACTTTAACCCAGCTTGCTGAGATAGTAACATCTCACATAACTGTAGTACAGTATTACAAATAAGAAAATTGGTATTGGTAAAATCTATAGACCTCTGTTGGAGTTCTTTTTGAATCCTTTTGTAAATCATAGATTGCTTGTATAATATGATAATAATTTCTTAATTAATTAATTATTTTTCTACTGGCAAAAGATCTTTACTTAGCTTTATTTAACTTAAGGTGACTGATCAAGATAGTTGTGGACAAATGGGCTACCAGGTCCGAGCTGAGGAGAGTTCCAGGTTGTTCAAATGTGGAAGTAGTTTTTTTGTTTTTTAAATTGAAATATATTTGACATACAACATTTGTGTAAATTTAAGGTGTAGGACATGTTGATTTGATACATTTACATATAGTAATATGGTTGCCATTGTAGCAATAGTTAGCACCTCTGTCACATCACATAATTATCAGTTATTTCTTCTTTGTGGTTGGAAGAATTAAGATCTAGTTTCTTAGCAAGTTTGATTATAATACAGTGTGTTGTTTATGTTCACTGTACTGTGTGTTAGATCTCTAGGACTGTTTACTACTGGTTGCAAGTTTGTGCTCTTAAATAGCGTCTCTCCTATTCTTCCACTCTCCGGTACCCACTATTTTACTCTTTGTTTTTTTGAGTTTGACTTTTTAGATTCCACATATAAATAATATACAGGATGTATCTGTTTCTGTCTGACTTACCTCACTTAGCATAACGTCCTCACTTATGTTGTCACAAATGGTAAAACTTCCTCCTTTCTCATGGTTGAGTAATATTCCATTGTATGTACCACATCCTCTTTATGTATTCATCTGTCGTCCGGCACTTAGGTTGTTTCCGTATCATGGCTATTGTAAATAATACAGTAAACATGGGAGTGCGTTTATCTCTTTGATATCTGATTTTCATTTCCTTTGGTTTATATGCAGAAGTAGAATTGTTGGATCATATGGTAGATCTATTTTTAACATTTTGAGCAGCCTTCATACTGTTTTCTAATGTGGCTGTACCAATTTACAGTCTTGATTTATATTAGGAAAATAATTTCTTAATTTACTTATTTAAGAGATTTTGATTTCTAACCTGACTGTTAAGTAATTAGACTGGATGGGGTATTTAAATTATATCCTATGCCAATTATCAACTTACTGTCTTTTGGTTCCAAATCTGTCTTCCTACTTGATAGACATTAGTGCAACTTTATACATTTCTTCTTTGCAACAAGGACAGTATTAAACTGTGCCAGTAGAGGGTGCTGGAAAGACACTGCAGGAGGAAGGGACTTCTTTTCTTGGTTCTGGTGTGCTGTGATTGTGCTCTTTCTTCAAGATTCTGGGACATCCAGTGATGCTGTGCTCCAGCAGTGTGCACAGTGCACACATTCCCTCTGTGAACCAGCAGTCCTGGTCCTGGTTCAGTGAGATCTTCCCGTGGCTCTCCAGACACAGGCACTGTGGGCCGCAGGCTTTGCACCGCTCTGCCCAAGAGCTGGCTCTGGAAGTCCTGATTTTCTTCACCCTGCTTGCCCGCCTTGTCTACTTGCACCCTAGAGGGTTGTTTCCTGTTCACTTATGGTCCAGCTTTGCCTGGGCAGTCCAGCAAGCTTCTTTGTCATCCACTGGGCTGCAGTCATACCTTCTCCAGTGTGGTCAGAATACCAGCTTTAGGGAGAGGACTGTCTTTCCAAGTTTGTTCTTCCCTTGGGGCACTCTTCCACAGCCTTAGGGTAGTCTTTGGAATTCTCTTTGTAGTCACTCTCCTGTTACAGATAATAATTCTTTATGGTAAACTTTCCCTGTTCAAATAAAAAAAAAACACAATAAAGGCACTTCAGCATCTTATAGATTACATTTCACAAGGAATAGAAAACTGCTTATAGTTGAAGTGGAATGTTTACTTCTACTTTGAAGACTGCAATAAAAAAAATTCCAGTTAGTTTTGCTAGCATGCAAGCCACAGTTTTGAAGTTAGATGCCACATTGAAAGGAAATGATAATTACAAGAAAACTGGAGATCATGCAGTTTCTTTAGCTGAATTTTGGAAGAAATATGACATGAAGGCAGACAACCAAAAACATTCACACATCATTAGAGGAAGCAACAGTGAGTGGTACACGTGTAGTTTGGCAAAACTTTCACTGCACCGTACAAATAACTTCAGGATTTGAACAGGACATGAATGGAGCTACAGATGTAATAGCTGACCATGGGATTGTTGACACTGCCACTGTTCAGTGGCAACCAGGGGAACTTAGTGAAGATGAACTTACTAGCATAAATAAGGCACGTGGTTGTGACGAAAAGGATGAATGTTCAGGGTAAGTGACCCCAGCAAAAACTTCATATTAAAGGAACTCTTGGAGAGATGAAAGTGCAAAGGTTAAAATATTAGAAGCTGATCTAGACTTAGAAAGGACTATGACTGTTTGCCAAGGCATAGAAAGAAAATACGTATTCCATATTGTAGATTACACAAGAAGAAAGCAAAGACTATCTAGTCTTAATAACCATTTCCAGAGAAATAAAATGTTTTAATTTTCAGTGCTTCCAAGTGCTTTAAATTACAGAGTACTAAATAAATAATAGTTTCACTTTTTTTTCATTTCCATATATATTTGTAACTGACAGTAAGAGTTTTTAAAATTTTAACAAAAATATTTAAAGGCTACAAGAGCAATCATAATTTTCCCCAATGATTATGGAGTCACATTGCATAGTTTCAGCTTGTATGGTTATTTTTTATGGTTCCACACTACTGTTCATAGTGAGGAATGCCTGTATATCTTTCTCTGCTTGGTCCCTTTAGTAAGGGAAAAACAGTCCCAACCACTCTTTTAAAAATTTTTATTCTTTTTTTAATTGAAATATAATCAGTTTATAATGTCTCAATTTCTGGTTTACAGCATAATGTTTCAGTCACACATATACATATACATATTCCTTTTCATATTCTTTTTCATTATAGGTTACTGCAAGATATTGAATATAGTTCCCTGTGCTGTACAAAAGAAACTTGTTTATTTTTGTATATAGTAGTATCTGCAAATCTCAAACTTACAATTTATCCCTTTCCATCCCCTTTCCCCCTGGTGACCATAAGTTTGCTTTCTATGTCTGTAAGTCTGTTTTGTTTTTTTAAATATATTTTTTCAGCTCTTAAGGAAATTTATTTATTATTTTTTAAAAATTTTAATATTTTTGGAGGGGGAGGAGGTAATTAGGTTTTTATTTATTTATTTTTCATGGAGTTATTGGGGATTGAACCCAGGACCTTGTGCATGCTAGGTACACACTCTGCCATTGAGGTATTACCTCCCTCCATGTGTTTCTGTTTTATAAATAAGTTCATTTGTGTCTTTTTTTTTCAGATTTCACGTATAAATGATACCATATGATATTTTTCTTTCTCTTTCTGGCTTCCCTTAGACTGACGATCTCCAGGTCTATCATGTTACAGCAAATAGCATTATTTCATTCTTTATAGCTTAGTATTCTACCACAGTATGAATATACCACAACTTCTTTATCCAGTCATCTGTCGATGGACATTTAGGTTGTTTCCATGTTTTGGCTATTGTAAATAGTGCTGCTCTGAACATTGGGGTGCATGTATCTTTTCGAATTAGAGTTCTCTCTGTATAAATGCCCAGGGGTGGGACTGCTGGATCATATGGTAAGTGTATTTTTAGTTTTTTAACTATGGCTGCAACAAAGTATATTCTCACCAACAGTGTAGGAGGGTTCCCTTTTCTTCACAGCCTCTCCAGGATTTATCGTTCCAACAACTCTTATATAGGGGACTTTTTAAATTTTTTTTTTTTTTAAATGGAGGTACTACGGACTGAACCCAGGACCTCGTGCGTGCTAAGCATGTGCTCTACCGCTGAGCTGTACCTTACCCACCATCTTTTGCTTTTAATTTCTTTAGGTTGAGACTGACTAGGATCCCCGTTTTATGAAATTATTTAGTTTTTAAAGTTTTTGTATATTGTTCTGAAACACTGATCGAATTACAGCTTTTCTTCTTTGTAGTTCTGTTTACCCCCTCTGTCATACTGTCACTTTTTTCACTTTTAATAACAGAAGTTTAGTAAGAGACAGTATTCTTTAACTGATGTTGGTCAGATGCCTGCCTTGTTTCCTTTTCCTTTCCTCCTTTCTTCATTTTTTCCCATAGTTTTCATGGAGGTATGTAGAATTCTAATGATTGTATGGACGAAAAGAAAAAGTAAAAAAAAAAAAATTAGTTTCTTTTTTCAGGACATTAACATACCCTTTATTTTTCTCACCTCTTTTTCTACCAGTTAAGCCTAGAGTCACGCAAGATATGCTGAGTTTTCCGTGTTTGTATGGATGCTAACTTGGTGTTAAAAACTGTTTAAAACTCTTTTGAGTAAAAACTCACTGGGCAGTATAGAAGGCTGAACTTCTCTTCTTAATAGTAGTTGTAATAATAATTTTATAATTGGCACCTGCTCTGTAGTTTACTTTCACTGTGAGTTTTTGCATTTCAGCCTTACATTAACATAGTGAATGTAAGCAGATAATTTTTATATTTCAGAAATGTGGAAAGTGAAATTTTGAAGTGTGTGATTTGCCCAGGATCACATAGGGAATTTGTAATATTTTCTAGTGACAGGCTGGGGAGGTGGCAGAGTATAATGTGTAAAAGACTGCAGTTTTGAAGTCATAGTCGTGGGCTGAATAGATGTGTGGTTTGGACAAATGACTTCTACTTTCTGGAAACCAGTTTTATTTTTTGTTATATGGATGTTGTTTTGAAATGTATATGCAACAACATAGAAAGGTCTGACTTAAAGTTAAGGCATTCAATAAACAGCTACTACAATTAGTATGATAATAATTATTATGGTAGCATCATCATCACCTCAGTCTCAGGAGGCTTGATTTCAAAATTTGGGTCGTTAGGTATTTGCTGTATTATAATGTTGGGTCTTCTCTCTGCTTTGTTAACATTCTGTACTTAACAGCTGTCATAGAACTTACCATATATCTGGCTGTAATTGACTGTTTACTTATTTTCCTCCCCTACTAGACTGTGAGCTCCTTGAGAAAATAAGTGTAATAGCAGTTTGCTTTCTACATTATTTGTAGGGTTAATAAGAGAAGATTCAATGCTTTGAACTCCCCAGTGAAACACTTAATATTCACACTAGGTGTTTGTGGTACTAATAATAATATCTACCTAATTACTGACATATTATTCCTAATAGACCTTGCTTGTCTCCGTAGGAAACCTGATGTGCTTTAATGAAGTATAATTTTGAAATGACTAATACAGCTTGATAGAAAAAAATGATGCAGTTTCAATGCTGGATGGACCCTTAGAGTTCATGTATTGTTCCTCTTTCATTTTCTAGAAGAGAAAGCTGAGGCCCAAACAGGTTAGGTGCTTTCTCTAAGGTTGCACTGTTGGTTGGTGGCAGGATTTTTTTAAACTGATAACCCAGGAGAAGAGCAGTGCATCTAAAATCATCAAAATAAGGTGATACATGTTGCCATTTAAGGAAAACCTTAATTTCTAAGGCTCCTTGTGTAGTGGAGTTTAAGATAGGACTATTAAGAAAACTGTACATATTTTACCACTTACCTGTAAGTGCTTGACAAATAAATGATATAAAACTGTAAATTTCCAAAAAGAGCAAAAGAAAGGTAGGGAGAATGCATACTAAACTCTTAGTATTGGTTTCTAAGGGGGCAGAGGTTAGAGAGAGAAGGGAGAAATTTTTTTTTCCCATATGCTTTGGTATTCATTAACTTTTTACAATGAGTATATAATAGTTTTATAGATTAAAAGCCCTATAATATAGAAAATTGCTTTTAAAAAAACCCATGAGAAATGAAAGTTGATGCAAAGTATGTAGGAAATGTGAGACAAGTCTGTCCTCGTTGACCTGACTTTTTAAGTTGGGGGAACTAAATTTTATATCTGAAAAAGATATCTTTTATATTTTTTATTCTTACAAAGAATTTATGGAACAATTAGAAGAAACAGCATCATGAACTGCATGATTAATTAATGTTTAATTTGTGTAGGCAGTGTTTATTATAGAAATTCATGGGAGAGAATTCATAGCAGTGTATAGGAATTATTTTAAAATTATGAATATTAGATTATAATCACTTCCATTATAGTAGATTATATTTTGTTCACTGGTACAATAATATGTTTGGAAGTTGTCTACAGAGTTTACCAACTTTATTTTTGTTGTACACTTGATTGTTTTTGGATGGCTTGCACAAGGTATTCTCAGGTATTCACAGGAAGTATATATTGTTTTACCACTTACTAAGCTCATATTTGGATAGGACCCATCAGTTACCTTGTTTATGGAAGAAAAAGTCATGCTACTAGAAAAGTAAACTTTTAGAAAACAACGAAGATCAGATTCGGTATTGACTGGTCAGCTGCCACTATTTTGAAATTAAAAAGATCTTATATTTGTTTCCATTCTTTACTTTTTGGGTAAAATGCTCCAAAGCATATTTTGAAATTATGGAAAGCTACAATAAATTCACTGTAGTAAGTGTGGATATGCATTGTTGGCAGAGGTATCGTGCGGACAGATCACATTGCCTCTCGAGTGCAAGACCTATTAAATAGTCATATGAATTTGAGTAAATTCACTTCTCTGGATGTTATGTTTCTTACCTATAAAGATGAATTAACAATAATATCCTAACAAATATTAAAGTTGGATTTAACTGAATTTTGTAGCTTATGAAAATCGTTTACAAAAAAAGTGATAGTGTTGATAGGATTCCTAAAGCTTCCCTAGCATCAGAAAGCACAGAATAAAGTAGTTAATAGCATGCAGTATGCTGGATAATATCTTCACTAATTTAATACTGATTTTTAGTAATGAGTTTCATAGGCTATTCAGTGAATGTGGCTGTTGAAGGCCAGGGTAATTGTTTCTATTAATCTGGCTTGATGCAAAGAGAGAGCACAGTGTCTCATTCTAATTTTTTTTTTTTTAATTTTCAGTTTTTGTTTAACTGAGTTGATCTTGCTCTATGTGTTTAGAATAACTCTAAGGCAAATAAAATCTCATTTTTACCTAGAAACAAATTCATATCTCACAACTGTATTTTGTTTCAGTTAACAAGTTGTGGCTATTTTTATCACAGTTTCTGATCATTGGTAATCTTTTATGTGCAAAAATTAAGATCTGGTAGTTTAGATTACTTATTTCTATATAATTTTGTCATGTATCTTAATGAAGTCTTATTTGTTATTTTTTTAAAACACTAAATCTATTTGTAAGTACAGAACTTAGATTGTATAGTTATTATAAAAAGCTTTTTGCTCACTGGGCTTCTGTATGTTCTTGATACCTTATTTCTCCTTTTTTTTCCCCCCAATATTTTCAGATGTTTTGGAATGTTATTAAGCCCAGGTCGAAATGTGAAGAACAGTGACATGCACTTACTGGATATGGTAATGATAATCTTAAGCACCTTAACCAAGTATAGATGATAGTTATTTTATATTTTTAAAGTATTTTCTGTTGTAAGATTTTGTCATATTGTCAAAATTGTTTCTAACTTTCAGCTGTATGATAGTAATAATTTAATTTGGAATCCCAAATTTAAAATTACTTTTGAAGGGGAGAGGAGAATTTCCATCAAAAAATAATATGCAAGTTGAAAGCAAATAAAAGGATAGTGTTTTTGCAATGTCCATCTATTCATCTGTTTGGCTTCTTGGAAGATGTCCTTTCTTTGAGCCAAAAATAACAAGTACATGATTATAATAGGCACATCCAGAGTGAGTATGGTGCCTTTCATTTATTTTAATGCAGTATTATTAATCTGAGTACTGTGAGGGATGTTTTTATTTTCTATTTAAAGCATTTCCCTTTCTGAATTTTTCCTCCTTGATTACCTGTCCTTAGCAAAGTATATTTACGGTAGAAATAGTGTTTATTTAAGGAATGCCCTTAAAGGTTAATATATATTTAAGGCTTGATATTTGATGTAAAAATAGCAGACCATCTTAACTTTTAAACAGAAATACTTGCTAATATTGCAGTTAATGGAAACATTTACTTTGTGATTTAGAAATATTATAGGAAATAGTCATCTTAGAATAAGTATAAAGTCCTTAACTTACTTAACTGAGATTTTTATGTGTAGCACTACACGTTTTCTTCCTTTCAACTGTGTTTTGCAAATGTCAGTTAAATGTCACCAATTATATCAACTTTTTCTTTGAGTTATTTCATAGTAACATCACATTGATTTTCTAGTGGTTTATTCCGCCTTTTTGAGCACCTAGTTGGGTACCAAGCATTGTGTGAAGTGCTGGAGTTGAAGATATGGTACAACATGGTTCTTACCATCTGTGGGTTCATAATCTTTTGATGGAAACAAATCTTCTAAGTTTATAATGACAGTAATGGGCTAAGTGCTCTCAAGGAGTTGGTACAACGAGCCACAGAAATGTAGGGGAAGCACTGCATGGATAGGTAAGGTAAGGACAGCCAGTTACATTGAATGTGAAAAAAAATTAGCTGTTGGTTCATCTCTCTTCCATCCCTCTTTACAGCATATCAGTAATGCAAGTAGTTTTTCTTGAGGCAAGACGTAGCATTTTGGAGCCTTGAAAATTCTGAGAGGAGGTAGTTTCATGAACATTAAACACTTACAAGCTCCTAGGTCCTAATTAGCAATGATTTTCAGAGTTTAAAAGGTTAAGATGAATTACTGGCAGAGATTTTTCCATAAAACCTAAGTTTAGAAGATAGAATTTCTGATCCTCCTGAGTCTAAAGTGTTTCACTTGCAGTGCAGTCCTCCACCTTTAAGAGTCTGTATTGAAATCAGAGGATTCGTCAGCATTGAGCTCGTGGAATGAGCCATGGGCTTACCTGTACAACAAATAGTTGGTCAAGTGGGAGGGTTTGTGTGGACAGTTACCAGCAGTTGTGATTGGTTATTACTCAGTGCTGTTAATCTTGATACTGTCTTAATACATGGTTATTGAGCTTCAGCTGGACTGCATCTAATAAGAAGGAGCTTGCTACCTCATAATGAAGACTATGGGATGGTTCTGGTTATTACGTGTTATATCTTTGTAGTCTCCTGAAATCATGTTCCTTGTAACTGCCTACTTTGTCTAAGTTCTGCCCTCTAGAGCACGATGTTAATACTTCTGCTTCTTCCATGACATATCCAAATATGGGTGCACTTTGAAAACAAATTTCACTGTATACTTTATTCTGACAAACTTTGAAAAAGCATTCAATTATGTTTAATTTAATTTCAGAATTTGTGAGACTATTCTATTTGACTTGAATAATTTTTAGGCAGTGCTGACTTCCCTGAATGCTGAATACTTTCTTGTAAGCAAGGAGAACTGAGACTTTTCTATAAATTTATAAATTTTGTTTAATATAGGATCTACATGAAAGAGAAAGTTATTTATAAATGAAAATGTATTATTCAGTCAAATAACAAAATTACTTATATATATGTTATATATATCATATAAACAAAATCACATGTAAGTAAAGTTAGTTTGGTTTTTTGGGGGTACAAATAAACCTAATTACCCCCCCAATAAAATAATTAAATAATACTGTAATAAATAAAAATTTTATAAAAGGCATCTGGTGGTTCCATCCTGGCTTAGTTTGGGCAGAGGTATTTTGTTGTCCAGATGTCCTTTACCTGCTGTCCGTAGTCTTGTCACTTTTGTTAGGAGAGTTCAGGAAAGAACTCTAAAGCAGAGATTGTGAAATTTTCTTGATGAGTGGATGGGAGCCAGCTAAGCTATGTAATAGAAATGTCTAGAATGTCTAGTTCAATAACAATAAATAAAAATGACTTTATGAGGAGGAACTTTTATTGAGGGCTTTTGATGTGTAAGACAGTATTACTGTGGTCGTGTGTGTGGGGACTAAAAAGAAATAAAAATATGCTCTTGTTTTTTTGGTTAGGCTATTTTGGTTACAAGAGACAAAGAATCTCTTAGAGCACCTTAAAAGAGTTACTGATCTTCATGAAGTTGTACCTAAGCCTGCAGAGTGGTCTCTGCTCTCTGGTCTCTTCCTGTCTGTCTCCCCTCCCAGCAGGGGCTTACTCTTTCTGTGAGCTTCTTTCTTGCTGCCCCTGCTCTCCCAGCCTGGTGCTCCACCCCTCTTCTCTCTTTCTGCACCTTCTTCTCTCCCCCTTTCCCTCCCTTTCCTTCCCTCCATTCCCTGCTTCTTTCCTTCTCTCTCTTTCTCCCTCTCCTCCCCTTTTTATCTCCTTCCCTGCCTCCCCTCTGCTCTTCTCTCTCTGTAGCTCACTCTCTCTGCCCTCTCAACTGGAGTTCTAGTATCTGCTTTTATTTTTTGATTGCGTGATTAATTATTTTTAAGGATTCTTTTTGGGTGTTTGTTTTCTCCCTTTTTCCCTTACCACTTAGCAGTTTCCTGATACTCTGCTCTTCTTCCTGTATTTCCCTGTGTTAAATTCTAAGTTCGTTTTGTGTGCGGCCTGTCATCACCTGACTTTTTATCAAAACCTTTCAGCTTCACTGCTAAATGCTCACTTTCCTTGTTAATTGAAAGAAAGAATCTGATTGGTCTAGCTCATCTTGTTGGGCTCAGGCATAGCGCAGGCTCTTGTCTAGAAATGGACTGGGTTTTTTTGAATCAGGTGCTCATTCTTTTTCTGAATGGGGGTCTAAATAGAGAGTAGGGAGAGAGGATAGGCATATGGGAGGAAGGGAGGGAGACAGAGAAAGAGAAAGAGAATGAATATGAATATATGAGTGTGTTGGAGGTACTGAGTGGGTTTTCTTTACATAGCCTTGAGTGTGTTTCATTTCTGAAATTCAGGGTCCCTGCACTCAAGCTATAAATCTGATTAGTGAAATATCACCACTACACTAGAAAAATATGTATAGTAATTACCAAATGACTGAAATAATTTAGTAGGGATTTGGAGAAGTGTCTGTGTGGGGGTAATATTGAAAAAAAATTTGTTTAGTCTGACTTAGCCCTCTCTAGTCATAATATGAGGAAATGGTACAGAAAATTGAAACTGCTGTAGATAATACTCTTTTTCATATGCACATATTTGTATGCTGTTCTCCTGTGGGAGAACATCTAAGCTCTCCCATACCGCACTTGCACTTGCATACACACACACAACTATGTGTAGCCTTGCTTTCACTGTAGTAGTTGCTGCCTCCTTTAGTGAGTCAAGAGCTGGCTTGGTAAAAGTCTTAGAGTGGAGGAAATGAAGACAAAGGGGAAAAGGAGAGATGGGAAGAAGGAGGGAGTAAGAATAAAGGTAGAGGGAGATAGTTAATAACCTTGGATGTTGATTACCATCCAATATTAGTCCCCTAATACTGATTTATGATTGTAAGTAAGTGTACATATATCTGACATATAGACAATAGAAAAATATTAACTTTAAAGGTATTGTGACAAAGTAAATTAATAGTTCAAGAAAACATTAAAAATTAGAAAACTAGAAGAAAAATTCTAACTTCTTTTCCTGTGATTAGTTATTAATTCAGTATAGCTACCCTAACTGTCTTCGGTGAGATCTATACTGTAGTTTTAATAGAAACTGCATGCATCTTGTATGTGTATGTATGAGACTCTGACAACCAGCCTGAGGTAAAGTTAAATATAACTTCATGCCAATATTATGTTTTTGTGAGTCAGCATGTAAGAGTATATAACTCCTTTTATCCAAGAGTATGTGTCTCTAAATTGAAACTCTGTAGAAAGCTGTAGGAGAATTTAATATTTAAAGAAATGTTTCTATAGAAAGAAAATAATTTACAAAGAAAGTATGTCCCCTGTTTGATCATAAATCCAAATTTTAATAAATTGATTGCTTAAAGTAGGGTATAATTTAAAATGGTGATTTTCCTGTTGGATACGTTCTTAGTGATTCCTGTTTGAACTTTTATAGGAATCCATGGGAAAGAGCTATGATGGGAGAGCTTATGTTATCACTGGCATGTGGAACCCCAATGCACCAATATTTCTGGCACTTAATGAAGAAACCCCCAAAGGTAAATTTTCTTAAAAGGTTGCTTATTATTTGCTTTAAGATTTACATTATGGTGAAGAGTGTTTTGCTATGTTTAAAAAAAAATTGTGGTGCTATTTTAAATGGAGTAATTCTTCTTTTCATACTTTATGGCATCTGAGGAAAACCTCCACTATTCAAAAGGAACTCTCCTAAAAATATGTGAATTAATTTTATTACATTATATAGAAAGCATTTGGGCTTTGTATTTCATATGCCATTGTAGAGTTGTTTGTTTGAGGGGGAAATGATGGAAAAATATGAAAGAAATGATGAAAACAAATTCTGGAATGTTTGTATGTCTTTGATAACTATTTTAATTTTTTCTTTGTATTACAGATTGCTTATCTTTTCTTACTTACTACTTTTTCAGTCTAGTCTTTTGACCATTAGGATTTTAGTAAAATATACTTAGGATTTCATTTCTGGCAAATACTCTTCCCCTAGTTGTTAACCTTTTCATTTTGTTTAATATGTCTAGTGTTGAGCAGAATTTTTAAGTTGTGAATAGTCACATTTGTCATTTTTCCCATTGTTATTTATTTTTATTCCCATTTTATCCAGATATCTGTTAATTGCCCATCTTATTTTTTTGCTCCTCTACTGTCTGCCTTTAAACTGAAATTTAGTTTTACCTCTTGAGTTATAATCTTACACTAAATGCTTTAATGTGATTCAATCAATAATTTATATCGAGAGAGTGAAGGATCAGCTTGTTTGATCTTTAATTTTATATTATTTAGTTTATACTCACAGTAGACTTTCAGTTAAAGACAGGAGCATTAGTGAATACTGATATAGAAATATATTAAGGAAGAGCATTAAATGATAGTTATTCTTGAATTTCCTTAACAAGAGTATTTACCAGTTTCATAAGTTGCATGCATTTGATCACACATCAAGCTATTTCAAACTGAAGGCTAAAAAGAGAAAAAAATAAAGATGATTATGTAAAATTTAGCTTTTCATATATTAGGAATAAATAATCTTTACACCCACAGTTTGTTATTTCTGGATACAGGCTTGTGAATACCAGTCTGTAAACTTCTTCCTTATAATCATTCAAAAAATCAACATAAAAAATAGAAAAAATAAGCCAGTTGATAATTTTGAAGAATAAAATGCAGAAATTTCAAATAATAACTTATAAAAGCAGTTTTTATCTGTTTTTAATATATGTGCTGCCAAAGCAAGCACACGTTTTTATCTGTTTTTAATGTTAACACATAGTTCAGTTTCATTTTGTATTGTAATACTTATTTGGTCCTCAATTTAAAAATATATTTTTAAAATTCATTTGTTCTATTAAAAGAAACTATATAATACTATATAATATGCTGATGTGAAAGCTAATGTGTTTTAAATCTAAAATCATTTCATATGCCAATCAAAAATGTTGACCTAATTTCTAAAATTTTTAAATGGTGTCCTTGAAATTATAAATGACTCAGGATTTATGAATCAAGAACTACTGAAGTTGCAGCCCTGAGAGATGGAATGTCTTGGACCTCTTCACTGTAACAAGTTGTACATTGTGTTCCGTATTTTATATGATTCTCTCTTACCCCTCTGCATTTCTCCCCTGAGACTCTGAGGTCCTCTGGGTTGAGTTCAGTGTCCAGAGAATCCTAGTTTTTCTTGAATTGGCAGGTAGAGTGCTTGTATTTAGTAAGAATGTAATACCTTTTTGTTGAATGTGATGATGTTAATAGAAGTATAGTTGATGAGTCTAGATGTTGTATAATGGTTTGAAAAGATACCATTGAAAGTTTCTTCTAATGGTAGGCTTGGTTATTTGAACTTTCCCTTAACTGAGAACTAAAAGTGGTAGACAAAATAAATTGAAATAAATATTTTAAAAATAACAGAGAAATGACAAAATAATATGGAAAAACCAAACCACAGATTCAGAAACCCCAGTGAATTTCAAGCAGGATAAATAAAATAAAATGAAAGCCGTATTTCAACTTATCATAGTGAAACTAAAGAAAACCAATAGACACTGGCCTCGAAGATCCTGGATTCAAATTAAAGGCAGGCTATGGCCAAGTAAACATTCTAAATATTAACTGAAATTTTGACTGATAACAGTATAATGTTGCAGTCTAAAATCACTTTCCAGGACTCAAGATATATATACACATAATATATATGCTATCTATTATATATATATAGTATGTGTGTGTGTACGTGTGTACATATATATATATGTATGAAAACTGCACAGAACCATTTCATTAGAGCTTTGGCCACTGATTTTCCTGAGGATAAACAGTATATATTATGGACAATAAGGGTACTGACAAATCTTCAGGGACTTCCCTGAAAGCATAGAACATTGAAATACTCATTTTAATGACATTTTCCCATACAAATTTAACATAGTGAAGGTTGAGTATCTCCTTGGATTTGCTAGTCCTTCCCATGCAACTCATCAAACAAACCTAGTAATTTCTAGTATCTCTTTTTTATAAGATGAAAAGGCAAGTCTTTGTGATTTTCCAGAGGGTTTTTGGGAAATCTAAAAGATAGTTTCAGTGTAAAAGAAGTTCTAAAATTTTAATTTTATTCATTTTTTGTATTAAGGACCTGATTTGGGGAAGAAAAAATTAAAGTTGTCAGAGGAGATTTGGACTTCTGATTAAGATGGGATCAGAGTGTTGAGAAACATACTTGAGATACTTGATTACCTATTTATTCAAAGTGACAATAAGACATTTAAAATTAAACAGGGAAGGTTACGTGGTTATAAAGAACCTTAGTTCTTTAACTTTATTTTCTTAAATAATCAAGTAATAATAAAGCCAGCATAAACCACAGAAAATTTCTACTACAGATAAACGAGTGTACATGACTGTGGCAGTGGACATGGTAGTCACGGAGGTGGTGGAGCCTGTCCGCTTTCTCCTGGAGACAGTAGTACGTGTGTACCCTGCAAATGAGCGATTTTGGTATTTCAGCAGAAAGACTTTCACAGAGACTTTCTTCATGAGGTTGAAACAGGTAGGACCTTTTTGTTCTTTGCATATATTTTTTTCTACCATTTTTTCTTTAATGTCATCATAATTCCTTAAATAACAATAGAAAGCAGTAAAATTCCTCAAATAATCAAATGATACATGAGTCAACCAATGGAGTGTTTGAAAAATCTGTATGTAGATAATGTAAGTTAAGAAAACTGGTAATTATGTAGAAAAATTGTTAGAAACCTATAATGTGTACCTGTAAAGTATCAACATACTTAATAGAAATATTGAATCTATGTCTAAAACAACTTTTCTTCCTTTTATATACAGTTATTTAAAACCAAAAAGGGCACAGAAATAACATATCTTTATAAAGTTATAATGAAAAAATTTCCAAATAATACTTGACCAATTATAATAGCTATTTCTACCTATAATATTATATGAATGTATAGTTTGACTTACAGTAAGGTTATAAATTTCTTTTCATAGTAAATAAGCAAAATTAGGGTTTCTATGACATCCTTAAATTAGACAGTGTTATTAGGTAAAACATATTTTTTGTCTTGTAAAGAAGTGAAAAATAATTTGAATTCTAATAGTGTCTGTTTTATGAAATCAGGGTAAAATGTTTAAAAAATGGAAGTCCTTTACATCCTATTTAGTGCTTCCTCTCTCCCAATTTTAAAAATGTTTGTTACTTCATATGCTATGTGTGGAATGCAGTGTGGTAAAAGCAAGCATTAGTACAGTGAACAAATGTAAAAGCCACTTAACCATTTTCATTTTTAAAAATACTTGTCATTGTTGCTCAGTTAGGCTTCATGTAGTAGATGTTTTGAAATTGCTGTGGTTTTCATTTTTCATAAAATTTTTGGAACTGTGGTTTAACATAGCTTTTATTACTGTGTGGACTGTTTTCTTTCTTTCTTTTAGTTTTTGTAGCATATTCTGATGAAGATTATATGAACAGTATTCAAAACTTTAGTCTCCTGAGTATCTTTTCACAGTTTATTATGAAATGTTTTTCTTTTTTTCTTTTCTTTTGGTAGCTTAATTGTTAATGATTATCAAAGAATTCATTTGTCATTTTGAGCCAGAGGATTATCCAGAGTTACATAAGAGTGAGTAAAGGAGCTGTATAGAAAGTGGTTGTCATCATTCTAGTGATAGTTAATAAGTTATTTTGCTAGAATTTTTCCTCTTTGAGAGTTGATAAAAAGGTAGCTTTCCTTCCCCCCACAAAAGTTAGCTTTCCCCTACGTATATATATATGTGGCAAGATAAACAAGAACCCTGAAATTTATATAAATTTCAAGAATAATACATTAGAGTGGATTTTTATTATTAAATGTTATTTTCAGACTTTTAAAACTGCTGATGTTAAATGACTGAATGATAAGTACCATAAGATAAGAATTTCTTAGTAATTAAACATTAAAGATACTATGTGATGCCATTTCATGTGAATTAAAAAGATTAAATTAGATTCACTTATAATGTTCAGCTCCACTAAATGTGAGACTGATTTAAATGAATATCAAATAAGAAGATGGTTTCTAACTTTAGTGGTATAATTTAAATTCTTCAGTAGATATTGTGTTATTTTGTTTACTATTATTTTTATGTCTTCTTGAGTCATTTTTGGTAATTTATATCTTTCAAGGAATCTTCAGCTTAAAGATATTTAATTTATTGCTTGAAACACTGCCTTTTTCTTTTTAATGTCTTTAGGATCTATGGAATCTGCTTTTACTTCTGATATTGGTAACTTACATATTCTCTCTCTTTTTTTTTTTTTTATCAGCCTAGCTATAAAAATTTATTAATTTTATTGACTTTATTTTCCCCCAAAGAATCCGATTTTGGGTTCATTGATTTCCCCTATTGTTTTTCTGTTTTATCTTCTGTTGATTCCTTTTGTTTCCTTTTTATTTTCTGCTTTGCATTTAACTTGGTTTTCTTTCTAAAGTTTTTTCATGTGAAGATTAGATCACTGATTTTTTTTCCCCTTTTTTCCCTAACACCTTTTCATTTTTAAGATTATAGCTTTTCCTCTAACCACTGCTTTAACTACACCCATAAAACTTGGTATTTTGTGTGCTCATTCAATTTGAAATATTTTCCAGTTTCCCGTGTTATTTCTTCTGTGGCATAAGGATTGTTTAGAAGTATATGGTTTGATTTCTAAACCTTTCTGATACTGATTTTTAATTTTGACCAGAGGGTATACTCTGTGTGATCTGAATCCTTTTAAGTTGTTGAGACTTACTTTATGACCCAGTCTATTTTGGTGAATGTTCCGAGAGTACATGTAAGGAATGTGTATTCTACAGTTGTTGAGTGGAGTATTGTACTTCCTTTTTAAATTAAATTAACTTTTTAAATTTTTGGTAGGGGGAGGTAATGAGGTTCATTTATTTATTTATTTTTGGGGGAGATAGTAGGGATTGAACCCAGGAACCTTGTGCATGCTAGGCATGCACTCTACCACTTGAGCTATATCCTCCCCCTGAGTGGAGCATTCTATAAATGTCAGCTATGTTAAGTTCTGTGATAAGTTTTTCCTGTGCTTGCTACTCAGTTTTCTGTGTATTCACTGATATCTCTCCATTCTTGTTGACTATTACTGTAAACAGTAGTAATGATGGCAACTGTTATTTAAATAGTGTACTACATGATATATATCCTCAGTACAACTCTTTTGAAGTGTAGGTACCATTATTATTCTCATTTCTCAGATAAGCAGTTAGTCACAGGAAGATTGTTATTAGGTGATAAAGCAGGAATTAAACCTAAGCAGTTTGACCCTAAAAATTGTCCTTGTGAAATGCTTATGCTAGCCACAACACTAAAATTAATATTTTTTTTTCCCCGAAAACTTTTCCATGTGAGGTCTGGTCATTTTTGTTGTATTTCACTTCAACTTGTCTTTCTTTGCTTGCATCATCTTTGTCGACATCACTAATTACAGTAGGTTTACAGTGTGTGAAGAATGTATAAAGAAAATCTAAGATTTGTAACGTTGAAGCATTGGCAGTGCACGGTTACTCCTCTGAGAAAGCAGGTTCTGAACTGTTTCGTGATCTGTGATGCTAATCTGGGGAGATTAGCTTTATGCTTTATATAGAGTTGTTTGAAAACTGCTTGCAAAAAGATCCCTTCTCCAAAAGCCTTTCTAATACTAATGACGGCCTGATATTTTACTATTAGGTGCTGATTTAAAGCTTTTCTACCTGTTGAAATACAAATATCACCAGGACGTAGTCTTTAATAACTTTTACCAGTCACATTGTCCTCATTATTAATGAGTTTGATAAGACTGCTTCCTTAGGCTAGGTTGTATTAGGGGTCAAGATTAGGAAATCAAGAGGGCATTCCTGCTTGACATGAAGTGTTACTAAATTGAGGAGGTAGGGCCAAAGGCCTGTATCACAGGAAGTGAAATTAGTTTGCTGAGATGGCCAGTTTTCATTTTAGAAATGGTTTTCACTGCATAGTTTGGTTTGTGACACAGTTATTGAGTGCCTATGACTCGATAGGCACTAAGCTAGATATTGGGAATATATAAATGAGTAATGTATGTTCTCTGTCTTTAAGTGGGGAAGAACGTAGTGGTAAAAAGATTATACTAGGTGATACATGCAACGGTATATGCAAAGTGTGGAAGTGGTGCTGACTACATTGGATTGAAGTCAGATTTCTGGTTTGTATTCCATCTTACCACTTCCTACATGTTTAACCTTAGGATAATCTTCATCTCTGAAATGGGAAATTTTTATTACACCACGTCATAGAATTGTTAAAAGAAAACTCTGTTTACTTTACTACTATCACACCACTTGACTTCTGACTCCAGATGGGTGGGTGTTTTTGTGTTTTTCCTATACCAGTTAATTCTCCAACTCAACACCAGTTGGATGTCCTACAATTCAGTTGAGACACTGACTACCTGGAGTTAGCACAGACCCCACAGGTCAAGGGCTCAGTCCCACAAGACTGTCTCCCTTGTCCTTACTTCAGACACCAATTGCAAGTCCAGGTTGTTGCCTGTGTTTCTGACCAACCAGCTATAAATCGGCGGTTCCTACAGCCTCCTCCTCAGGTTTGATAATTTGCTAGAATTGCTCATAGAACTCAGGAAAACAGTTTACTTACTAGATTACTAGTTTATTATAAAAGGATAGAACTCAGGCACAGCCAGGTAGAAGAGATGCATAGGGCCAGGTATGGGGGATGGGGTGTGACCTTCCATGCCCTTTTCAGGCTTGCCACCCTCTCAGCAACTCCCTGTTCACCAGCCCAGAATTTCTCAGAACACCTTAAGTTAGGGTTTTTTTTTGTTTTTTTTTTTTGTTTTTTTATAAATACTTCATTCTGTAGGCACGATTGAGTAAATCTTTGGCTATTAGTAATTAACTGAAGTACCAGCCCCTTTCCCGTCCCTGGAGGTTGGGGGGTGGGACTGAAAGTTACAACCCTCTAATCATGTGATTGATTCCCCTGGCATCCAGCTTCCTCCCTGTCCCTCAGTGTCCTTAGGGACTTTCCATCAGTCACCTCATTAACATTAAACTCTGGTGTGGTTGAAAGAAGCTTGTTAGGAATAACATAAGATGCTCCTTTTACCCTTGTTGCTCTGGAATTATTTCACAGGTGAGATGAACACCAAATAGAACAAAAGATGTTTCTTTCACCTATATTGCTATGGCTGTTTCAGGAGCCAGGATGAAGACCAAAATATGTATTTCTTATTATATTACAGTATTACAGTTGTCATGATGAATAAATAGGAATTCATGTAAGATCTTTTAGGACAGTGCTTGTTACCCGGTTAGCGCTCAATAAATGTTAGCTATTTTTGCTAGTAATAATGTTACTTAATACTTACTAGTTTGTCTAGTCTGTATTCTTTTTCTGGGCAGAATCCTTCGTATTTTAAGCCTAAAAGAAATGAATGAATGAATCAATAAGTGAATAACTAACTCTGGTATAAAGGTCAGGATTTTGAAGTGTGGTAAGGCAGAGAAGGGCATTTCAGTCAGAGACAACAGTTGAGTCAGTTGATAAAAGCTCTGTTGCAACATGATATGTGCGAGATCTGTAGGAAATTAGATATTGCTGAAGCATTGGTGGGCATGGTGGTTAATTATTCTAAATAGGTAGATCATTACCATGCTTAGTACGTTATCCTTAGGTTGGGAGAGTTTTAAGCTGTGAATGATACCATATTTATAATTGAGAAAGGTCACTCTGACAGCGGTGAAAAGGATATTGATACTGGAGGCAATAAATACGAAGTAAGAAGGCTATTGTGGCCAAGATAAGAAATGATCATGGCCTGAAGAAAGGGAGGGGCAGTGGGGACAGTAGAGATGATGAATTTGAGAGGCATTAGGGAAGTAAAAATCAAGATTTGGTGTTTGATTTGATGCGAGGTTGAGGTAAAACAAGGAGCCTAAGGTTACTTCCAGGTAACTGGGTGGTTGTTGACCTTCTTGACTGAGAGACTTTCAGGGAGAATTGTTTCGAGGCTTACGAGGAAAGCTAGCGTAGTTTCAGATATGCTGAATTTCACATTTCTGTGGACTTCCAGGTTTAGTAAGTAGATGGATATTTGTATCCTAAACTTGGGAAATAAAGATTTTGAAAGTGGTTGATGCTTGAGAATTGTGAATTGGAGTAGGTGAAATTATCCTGAGGCCAAGTGTTGAATGAGGAGACATTTATAAGATTGGCAGAGGAAGAAGATTGAGCCAAGTGATTGTCAAGGGATAAGCACAGATCTAGGGGTAAAATCCCAAGAAAATGAGTCCAGGAAAGGCAAGGGAGGAAATTGTTTCCAGCAGGAGAGAATGCCTGCCGCAGTAGGTACCGCAGGGAGGTTAGCTAGGGATCTGAGTGGTAAATACGAATCAAAGATCTTGGACTGTAAAACTTGGACAGTTTCAAAGGAGAAGTGGGGCAGAAGTCAGGCTGCAGTTGATTGAGAGTTGAGTGGGAGACAGAATGTTATAATTCACCCCTTATAACTGGGAACAAAAGAGATGCTGAATACAAATCCAAGTCTTAGGATACACTTTATTTTGTTTTATATATAAAATTAGAATATTGAGAAAATTTAACCTCTCTCTGCTTTTTCCCAAGTTTGAAAGTTAAACACTTCTGCTAGTGGTTCTGCTGAATCAATACCCCATCAAAATATGAAGTCAAGTGCTGAAAAGCTTTTGTTGCCAACCTTTAGAGGAACGGCATAACAAATATTTTAAAAAGTGAACTGATTTCTTTCTGCAGAAATGGTGTAGTTAAGAAATTATGTACAAACTGGCAACTAGTAGATAAAGTTCTGGAGATCTAATGGCCAGCATACTGATTATAGTCAACAGTTCAGTGGACCCTCTGTCTGTGGGTTGTACAAGGGTGGATTCAGGTCTGTGGATCAGTCCATGGATCCCTTCCTGGTTGGTTGAGTTCATGGATGCAGAACCTGCAGATACTCAGGGCCAGTTGGACTAACATCATTTTATATAAGAGACATGAGCATCTGTAGATTTTGGTATCAATGGACGGGTCGTGGGTCCAGTCTTTCCATGGATACCAAGGGATGACTTTACTGTATTACAAATTCTTAAGTTGCCAAGAGACTAGATTATAATTGTTCTCACAGCAAAAAAGAAATGATGATATGTCACAGTAGAGGTGTTAGCTAATGCTGCAGTGGTAATCATATTGCAATAAATAAATGTGTCAAATCAATACATTGTATACTTTACATAGTGTTATTATGTCAATTATATATCAATAAGAAAAGAAGTTATGCCTCACTTGATATTTCCTTAAATTTTTTTTTTTTAATTTATAGGAGGACTTCTATAATAGCTGAAAACAAAATTAGAATTTTGGAAAGTTTTGTTCCTTCAGATTTTAGGTTCTTATCATGTTATTTCAAAGTGATTTTTTAAATGACAGTTTTAAAGTACCCCCAAATAGAATTCATATTGGAGATACTCATAACTTTAAACTATAGTGACATTAGTTGTTGCTCCACTAATAAATTACTTAAAAAATAATTCGATGAAATATTATTTCTTCATTTTCTTATTACTGAAAATAAATGCTATGCATTCCGTCATCCATAAGATATTTATTGGCAGGATTCTTTGATAGGAAAGTTACTAGAATATAACCTTTATAGTAGTGTTTTTGTTTTGCTTTGTTTTATAGTTTTTAAAATCATAGAATAATTTTGGATTCTGCTGGTTGTATTTAGCCTAAAGAACTATAAGATAGTGGGAATACTTAGGGGCTACCATTTACTCTCAAATTTGGCTTTTATTGTTCTATAAAGTGTGTCTCACTATGACACTGTATCAAAGGAAATAAAATTGAATACACTATTGAACTGAAAATTGAAGCACTATTTCATTCTGGGTGCTGAAATAAGAATAGGTGGTTTATTATGGAACTGTCAAAAACTTGAGGAATTATTAGTTGAATGAAAAGGATGTATTCTGAAAAATTAGTTTTTAAATATTTGAAATTAAGCCAGAAAATACAGGGTTCTTACTTACCTATACTCTTTGGCAATGCATTTTAGAAGTAATACGATAGTTGTTAAGCAAAGCAAGAAGGCAGGCAAAGTGACTTGGGATCCTTTCATTAAGTATTAGCATTCTTCTCCCTTATCGTTCTTTTGTGGAGTTTAAGAAAACATTATTACCGCGTAGCCTGTAAGTGAGGAATAATCCTCTTATCTAAAGATTTATATTCTTTTAATGTGTTGAAAATTTAGTAAGTAAAAACAAAAGGCTTCTCACCTGGAGAGTAATGTGACAAGGAGAGCCACATGAGTATGATGGGGAAGTAGCAATGTAATTGACATTTAATAACAAAATTTTGCTCATTCATAGTCAGATGTAATTTCTTTAGGTCCAGATAATATTCTTGCACTTAAGACTATGGTATTAACTCTTAAAATACTACCTGTTCAAAATTTTGAAATGAAATGACTTTCTATGAACAGAGGTAACAGCTCCCCCCCCCCAATAATGGTATGCAACATTCTTAACTGTGTTGTTCTTTATAAAAAGGTTTTTGACTTTGTGCTGGTGCCAAAATGTAGTAAAAATTGGTAACAGCAAAGTTATATTAGGTATGAAAGAGTGGAAGCAAATGGAGATCGCTTGGAAAATGCAACGCTTACTTCAGTGAACTCAGTGATCTTTTATTTCATAATTAGGCTTCTATGAATAGGATAGAGTTCAAGAAAAATAGGAGCAGATTTAGCTGATTAGATGAAGTTATTGTAAAACAGAGTTCAGTTATCAAGGGGTCAACTGAGTCAGCAGGAGGAAAACATGTAGGGGGTGGTTTTTGAATTCTTATTTGGGGGATGTGTGATAAGCTACAAAAAACAATTTGAGGCAATTATATAAAAAATGTTATGAAGAAAGAAGTGCTTATATAATATTCATTTTAAAGATAATCTTAAGAAATGTTATTTACATTAGATAAGTTTAGAAAATCCAGAACATTTGGAGGCCAGCACAGAGTATTTTAATGCAGACTGACATTTCCTGAGACACAAAGTATATGTTGTAGAATTGGTAAGGTTTAAATAATTTAAATAATTTCTCTTAGCATATATGATTATCATGATGAACAAATTTTCTGGAAAAAATGTGTCACTGCTTATTATGGAGATTTTTAAACTCTAATAATAATAACAAATTAAGTTGTATTTAGTTATTGGAGCATCTGGCCTAAAAAGACATAGTGAAATTTACATTTGATTGAAAAGGAATTGCCTGTTCCAATACAGCTGTGTAGTGTGTATCATGTATTTTGGACTTAGTACATGAAATGTTTTGAATTTGTATATGAAATAAATGTCAGGTGAAGCTTGTTCTCAGTAGGTAATAAAAAAATAAACCTATTAGAAGCCCATTTATCTGTGTAAGCCTTGGTTTCCTTATTATAAACTAAGAATGTGGGTTAATAGTATTGCTGAATTTTTTTAATCTCTAAAATTCTATGACATTTGAGTTAGTGAATTGTATAAGAGATTTTTAGCACAAATAAATCCGTGACTATTGTAGTCAAGTTAATTCAAAGTTAATTTATAGCATCTGTGGTAGTGGCACAACAAGGATAAGATATTTAAAATATAACCCTTAGCCCCAAAGGAACTTTGTGTCACCTCCTATTAGTAAGGAAATATGTTAAAATTACTATTTTATAAAGAAGGCTATGATAAATACTAGATGAAAATAATACACAGAATGCTGTGGGATTTAGACAAAGGAGGGACCATAGCAGAGTGACACAAAGTGATGGTTGAAAGAAGTCGCTCTGAGGATATATGTGAGTCCTTTTTCTGATCACAGAAGAGATGTAATATTGTATGGGTGGAAAAATGTTCCCTTTTTCCAGTCTAGGTTCTTTGGCTGGTCTAATCATTAAATAAGTATGACATTACTAGCAGAAAAATTTACTTATGTACATATGGGAGCCCCATAAAGGTATAGAGACTCAAAAGACAACTGGTAATTGAAGCTTATATACCATTCTGAGCCAAAGAAAGGGAGGAGTCTAGGGATACAAAGGAGAGGAAGGCAGGGAGAGGAGATGTTTGGGAAACAGAGGTTGCCTTGTTATGTAGATAACTTTCTTAGATAAAAAGGTATCTGGTAAAAGCTCTCTTCCTGGTACAGGCTTCCTTTACTATGTAAATTTAGGCAGTTGAGGGAGAGGTAAAATAGCTTTCCTGAATCTGCTGGGTTTTGATTGCTTTTAGCTCAAAATAGTAATCCTTATGCTTGTTACCAAACTCAGATTTGGCTGCTCACTGCTTGAAAACCAATACTCGTTGGTTGGAAAGGAAGGGTTGCTTTATTCAGGAGACCTGGGGAGAAGGCAGACTCATGTCCAAGAACCAACTCTGAAGATTCTGCTCAACCGTGGAAGTTTTTTAAAGTGAGAAAGGGGAAGTTAATTGCAGTTAATCATTTTGGGATGTGATCAGAGTTGAGTTTATCTTCCAAGCAGACTTTCTTCTGATTGGTTGGTGGTGAGGTAACAGGGCAATGTTACAGGAATATGGTGCTCTGCCTGAAATTACCATCCGCAGCATGGTGGGGGCTTTAGTTGTGCAGAAGAACTCAAAGATACTGTTATGTATATTCCTTGAGGAGGAACCAAGACTCTGCCCATTGCTGCACTATTGTTTCTTGGCTGCTCCTCCTTTGTTTCTGCATTCCCTCCCTGCCTTGATAAGCAACTGTTTGAATCTGCCCTTTTGAACTCAGGGAAGGTCTAGGAGGCTGAATGAAGCTTATTTCCTATAAACAAGAAATGGAGGAGACGGAAAGGATTTGTACCTGGGAGGGCCCCACAAGGTTCTGCTTGGTTTCATGCTAATGTGGCATATTTTGGGGTGACAAATTCTGCTCCCCCGAAATATATTTTAGCATATAAGATAATGTCTGTAGACTATAAAGTAAGCCAAAATATTAACGATTTGATTCTGATAGTAGGTGAGAGGCTAATTGCCTATTCTGTCATTTGGTAGCTGTATCTGTGAGCTTCAGCTTCTTTATGTGTAAAATGGAGGTAAAAGTAATGCGTACTGTGTTTAGAGTTGTTTGCTCATTTATGTATTAGTTAAGTCATTTAATAAACACTTATTAACTGCCTACTCCGTGACAGATTACTGTTACAGACGTTGAGGGATATAATGGTAAGCACTGCAGATCAAGTCTCTGCTTCATGGAGCTTCCATTCTAGTGGAAGGTCGATACATGGAGGGGGCGGGCAGGCGGGCAGGCAGGCAGGCAAACAAAAGGCAAGACAGTGGATAGCAGCAGAGTGCTATGATGATTGAGTGGGTATGGGGTTGTCAAAGAAGGCCTCTCTAAGAAAGAGACATTTAAATGTCTGAGGTCGGAGTGATAAGAGGGAACCTACCAAGATCCAGAGAGTGACCTTTCAAGTGATGAGCTTGGGTTGTTGCCAGGATTGAATGCTTGCTCTGTGTAGTATTATTAACATTATACTTATTTGCCCAGAAAGAGTTCTAGAATAGCACTGGAACAGGATGTGGAAGTCATCTTTGTGTCTTAATTATTCTGCATATTGTAGCACAGTTTAAAGTATCTCATGCCTCAAAGTGTTGTATCATGTAACAGCACAAAACAGTAACCAGAAGTAACACTTATATAGCACTTACTGTGTGCTGAGCACTGTTCTAAGTACTTTACCTGTTTTTTGAGTCTGCCAGGAATAAAATTTGGATTCAGAAAAGAGAAAGAATCTCATGAAACAGGCAAGGAGGGTGTTGGGGTGGGAGAAATTTTCCTCTACTCTGTTAGGTTCTCCTGGCTGGTCTAAGAATTAAATTGACATGAGATAGATTAACAGGAGAAAAGTCAAACAAAAGTTTAATAACATGCACACATGGGAAAGACACAGGAAAGTGGAGCAACTTGTCACCGTATTCGGAGCCCTCACCTTAAATACCATCTTCCGTTAGAGACGAAAGAGAATGTTAGGGTTAGGGTTAGGGTTAGCGTTTTGCAACTTGAAAGAGAAAAAAGGTAACTCATATGGAGATAGAAAAGCAAAGGTTTGGTAAAGGGAAGTTTGCTGGGCCATGCCGAGACAGTGGGATACAGAGTGGTTTCTGCTCTCTAGGCCCTGCTGAGTTTCCCCCACCACACCTAGCCCATATTCTTTGCAGATATCTCTCCTGATAGCTGGAACAGGCCCTCTATCTAAGTTCTTTTAGGCAGTTAGGGGGAAGGTAAAAACTTTTTCCTGAGTCTTTTACAACAACTTTTTCCAGAATTTATTAAAAAATTCTGTATTTGAAACTCAGTTGCTAGGTATAATATTTAGGTCTACGTAAGATGATAGTAGTAAAGAAAATTATGCTTGTAGAGGAAAATGAAATATTTTACTATTATTGAAAACCTTCTACAATAGCAGGGTTGAGTAGCAGTGACTGAAACCATATGGCTTGTAAATCTTAAGATGTTTCCTATCTAGTTCTTTGTAGGAAAAGTTTGTCAGCTGCTGATAAAGAATTGTATTGCTTGGGAATATGGTCTGTTTTCTTTCTTTTCAATCTATGTGCCTTTTCTTTCCTTTTCTTGCTTTATTGCACTAGCTAGGATTTTCATGCAGTTTTGCCTAAGAGTGGTGACAATGTACTTCCTTGCTTTGTTCTCTCAGGAGGAAGGCATTTAGTTTTTTACTGTTAAGTATGATATTAATTGTTGGTTTGTTGTAGATATCCTTTATCCAGTTAAGAAAACTCCCTTGTATTCCTAGTTTACTGAAAGTTTTTAACATGAAAGAGTGAATGCTGCATTTTCTTAAAATTCTTTCTGGTATTACTTGATATGATCCTGTAGTCTTTCTTCTTTAGTCTATGAATATGGTGGGTTACATTGATTTTTCCAGTATTGAACCATATTTTGCATTCCCTGGATAATCCCCACTGGTCATAATATTTTATTTTTTATGTGTATTGCTGGACTTGATTTGCGATTATTTTAGGGTTTTTGTCTTTGTGAGGGATATTGATTTGTGGCTTTGTTTTCTTGTAATGTCTTCTTTACTTTGATATTGGAGGAATGGAGGCCTTCTGCAGTGAGTTGGGAATTAGTCTTTTTCTTATATTTTCTTGAAGATACTTTTTTTTTTTTTTTTTAGCATTGGTGTCATTTTCTTCTTTAAATGTTTAGTAGAATTTGTCGTTGAAACCGTGTGGGCCTGGAGTTTTCACTTTCAGAAAGATTTTAACTACAGATTCAATTTGTTTAGTAGAGATAGCATTTTTCAGGTTATCTATTTCTTCTTGGGTAAGTGTGGGTATTTTGTGGCTTTCAAGGTATTGGTTCATTTCATCTAAGGTGCACAGTTAATGTGCATAGTGCTGTTTGCAGTGTTATCCTTTTGATGTCATGGGTTCTGTAGTGATAGCCACTTTTTTGTTCCTGGTGTTGGTAATTTGTATCTTTCCTTTTTGCTTTATGAATTTAGCTAGAGATTTATCAATTTATTTTTCTTTCTAAAGAACTACCTTTTGGTTTTATTGATTTTTAATTTTTGGAGCTCCCAATTTTATTGATTTGTGCTGTTACTGTTATTTTCTCACTTCTGCATGCTTTAGATTATTTTGTACTTCTTTTCCTAGTTTCTTAAGGTGGAAACTTAGGTTATTGATTTTGGGATGCCTCTTTTGAAATATATATAAGCATTTATATATATATATAGTGTGTGTGTATGTGTGTATATATATATAGTATCTCCCTATGCACACTTTTTAGATGTTTTCCACTAATATTGATTTGTTGTATTTTTATTTTTGTTCAGTTCAAAATATTTTCTAATTTGAGCCTTTTTCTTTGACTCTAATCCATGGATTATTTAGAAGGAGTGTTGTTTTATTCCCAAGTATTTGGGGATTTTTCAGATATATTTCTGTTGTTGATTTCCAATTTAATTGTATTATGTTCAGTAAACATTTTTTAATTTTGGTTTTAAAAATTTTCTTTAAGTTTGTTTTATAACCCAGGAGATGATTTGTTTTAGTGAATGTTTACATGCTTTTGAAAAGACTGTGTATTCTGCTGTTATTGGGTAAAGTGGTGTATAAACATCAGATCCTGTTGTTGGTGATGCTCAGTTCTTCTGTAATGTTGTGTTGTATGTCTTCTTTTCATTACTGTGAGAGGAATGTTGAAGTCACCTATTATAAATGTGGGTATGTCTATCTCCTTTCATTTTTATGAAATTTTGCTTTGTACATTTGAGAGCCTGTTGCTAGGTGCATACACTTATAAGATTCTTAAGTGTTCTTGTTGAATTGCTTGTTTTAACATAGTGCAATGTCCTTTATGCCTAGTGATTTTTTTTTCTTGCTTGGTAGTCTACTTTGTCTTATATTAATATAGTCTCTTCAGCTTTCTTTTGATTATTGTTGTCATGGTGTATCTTCTAACCTCATTTTGCTTTCAGCTTGACTATACCGCTGTATTTATAGTGAGTTTTTTTGTAGATAGCATATAGTTGTGTCTTGTTTTTAATGTAAGTTCAGAATTCTCTTTTAATTGTTATATTTGGTGATGTGTAATTGACATATCTGTTGATATGTTAAAATTTAAGTTTATCATTTTAGTATTTGTTTTCTGCTTATTTCTTATCTTACATTTCTTTTTTTTTCCTTTGCTGCCATCTTTTGGATTATTTGAACATTTAGTTAGTATTTTATTTTTATTATATTTCTTTTTGTGATTATTTTAGTGGTTGTTCTAGGGATTTGTTTTTCCTTGTTTCTTGAATATAGTAGAAATGCAATAAATATTTGGTTGATTTAAACATAACCACTTAACTTACCATGGCTGTCTTTTTTTTTTTTTTTCTATTTTTAATGCAGTGACAATTTTATTATTTTCTAAATAATTCAAAAGTGAACTTGAAATTTGATTTATGGCTCAGAAGTAATTCTTGAAAAGAGTGAATAATTAAAATAGTTATATTTTCATAATTTAGATGGATTACAGTGCAGGTAGATATTAGAGATAATATCTATATTTATACTTGTATTATTCTGTGTTCTTTAGTGCCTAGCATGGTGTTGTAATAATAATGGTGATAATAAAAATAATAGTAGTAATAATAATAAATTTATTCCAGGTACTTTGGTATATGTTCAAAGCATTATTATATTTAATCATCTTAATAATGTTGGAGATGGTTTATTTCCATTTTATTCATGTGGATACTGTGATTCAGCAGAGTTAAATATTTTGTCCAAGACCACACACTTATTCATAGTGAAATTAAGTTCAGACTCAGGTCTATTTGACTTCAGAATTCACGTTTTACCATTAGTCTAGTCATTCATTCCACTGATATTTGTCAAGTACGTACTATGTGTCAGGTACTGTATTATTTCTGATTGAAAATCAACATAATCCTTGTCTGTATGATGCTTACTCTCTTGTGGAAGAGATGGCCATTATACAAGTAAACATAATAATATAAAAATATAATGTGTAGTTACATTGTAGTAAGTATAGTGTTGGGGAAGGACAAGGCATGATGAGAATCAGAACCATGGGGACTTGGTTTAGATTCTTTGTAGAAGTGACATTAGAGGTAAGGATCCAGGATTAATGGGAATAGCAGAGAGTAGGAGGAAAAGCTGTATTGGCAGGAGGAAAAAGATGTCCCAGGGCCTTGAGTTGAAAGTTTCCAGAGCTGAAATAAGGCCAGAGTGGCTGGAATGTAGTAACAAATGTTCTTTGTGAGATGAGGCTAGAGACAGGCAGGGTCGGATTTATCTAGGGCTTCTGTAGGCTATGCTACATTGGTTAATTGGCAGTTGCCTTAATTTTTCCTTCTTAATGGTTTAGAATGTAAACCATTTATAAGGTGAAAAATGTCTACTTCTATAAATTAGTTGATTACTGTAGCTGGTCTCTCTTTACCTCAGGGCGAGGTAGTCAGTCCTTAGAATCTAGCATTACTTTCTTATCTGTCTGCCCTAGAATCTGTGGTGCCTCAGGTTTTTCTTTTCTTTTCTTTTCTTTTTTAACACCTTTATTATGGTATGGTTCCTGTACAATAAACTACACATATTTCAGATGTACAATTTGATGAATTTTGATAGATGTAGACACCCATGAAACCACCATCAGAATCAAGACAGTTAACATTTCTATCACTCCCCAAGAGGTGCAATTTTTGAATTCCCAGTGTGTCCCTTCCCACCCCCTTTACCCCCTGGTAACCATGAGTTTGTTCTCTGTGTCTGTGAATCTGTTTCTGTTTTGTAGATAAGTTCATTTGCGTCTTCTTTTTTCTTGGATTTCACATATAAGCGATATCATATGGCATTTTTCTTTCTCTTTCTGGCTTAGAATGATGATCTCTGGGTCCATCCATGTTGCTGCAAATGGCATTATTTTATTATTTTTTATGGCTGAGTAGTATTCCCCCCCCTCCACACCACATCTTCTTTATTTAGTCATCTGTCGATGGACATTTGGGTTGTTTCCATGTCTTTGCTATGGTAAATAATGCTACTGTGAACATGGGGGTACGTGTGTCTTTTGAGTTATATTTTTCTCCAGATATATGCCAAGGAAGATTTTTCTGATAAAAGAAATTGAGTGCTTTCAAAATGGTTAGTAGGTTTCATTGTATTAGTTAAAATAATGCTACATTTAGAATATCATGTGGAGAACAACATACTTTAAAATTTTTTCTCAATTTCAGAAATGTTGTAGATCAAACATGATGTGCTGCTCTTCATTTCAGCTCTTTTTAATGACCATTGAAATACTACCTTTTAGTGCTCCTTTCAGATTTCTAATGTTGAAACACGTGTTTATATCTTTCTCAGTCTGAGAGAAAAGGCCATACCAGTGCTGGAGATGCAATATACGAAGTGGTGAGTCTACAGCGAGAGTCTGAGAAGGAGGAACCAGTCACACCTACTAGTGGAGGGGGTCCACTGTCACCGCAGGAGGATGAAGCAGAAGAGGGTGAGAAGTGAAACGTGCTCAGTTCCCTCCCTTTATATAGCTGCTGTACTTATAATCCTCAAAGATGGATGGATGGATGTGTGTGTGTGTGTGTGTGACTGTCTGTGTGCCTATGTGGTGGGTTTGGGGAGGAGTGGTGACTGTTCCTAGTCTCTGATACTCTTAGACTAGTTTCTACTAGATGCGGAAGAGAACTTGGTCCATTTGGTTTCCTTGGTTGCATAGTCCTCCGTGTCACTGATGCAACTATTTAAATTTGACAGCCTAACTTTGCTGTCTTGCTTCCTATTTTAAGTATTTGTGAAGTGTTCAATAAGAAGTTTCAGGTTCTCTGAGATGTTTTTAGTGGTATGTCATGTCCTACTCCTCATTTGACATTGTTCAGTTCTGACTTGTCTTTTTGTTGTTGCCTTATCAACTCACTTGTTTTGAAAGAGCTGATATCTGCTCTGTTTACTACATGAGTGCTGCTGAGAGATGCTTACCAACCTCATGAGAGTCATGCTTCATTTGGCTCTGTGCTCAGTACTTTTTATAGAAACTAGAGCTAAATGTTGAATCTTTACTTTAAACCCTTGTATTATCTGCTTAGAGGATAGGGTTTATTAAAAGAAAGTTTCTGAATTTGTATTATTTTTGAAAAAAGTATTTTAGAATTCTCAGTCTTTCTCTCTATGAAACCATTCCTTTCTTGGATTGCCAGAAAAATAATAGTATTTTTAGTTAATATTTGTTGGGTGCTTATTATGCTAGACATTATTCTAAGTGTTTCATTAAAAACACTTTATGGTGGGGAAGGTGTAGCTTAGTGGTAGAGCACGCTCTTAGCATGCATGAGTTCCTGAGATTCAATCCCCAGTCCTACCATTAAATAAACTAAAAAATTATAATAATGAATAAATAAACCTAATTACCTCCCCCTCAAAAAAACAAAAAACAAAACCAAAAAAAATCTTTATGAAGGTATAATTTACATACGATAGAATGTACACATTTTACGTGTATGTTTCATTGAACTTTGACAAATGGATACATCTGTATAACCACCGCCAGAGTCATAATATGAAACATTTCCACTACCCCCACTAAATTCCCCTCATGCCCCTTTACACTACCCTCACCTGTGGTCTCTGGCAGCTACTGATCTCTGTTCTGTCACCATAGTTGCCTTTTCTACAATTTTATGTAAAACAGATCATACAGCACAGTCTTTTGTATATAGCATCTTTCACATAGCACAATACTTTAGAGATACATATATGTGTATAACTTTTATATATATTGTGTCAATAGTTGGTTCCTTTTTATTGTGAGTAGTAAACTTGTATAAAGATATGCCATGATCTGTCAGTCTGTCTAGTCACCAGTAATTGGACCTTTGCACTGTTTCTAGCTATTGGCTATTAGGAATAGAGCTGCTATGAATATTTGAGTACAACAAGTCTTTGGTGAATATATGCTTTCATTTCTCTTGGGTAAACACCTAGGAGTGGAATGGCTGGGTCTTAGGGTAAGTGTATGTTTATAACATTATAAGAAATCAGTAACATGTTTTTTAAAGTAGCTGTACCGTTTTCCTTCCTTATCAGCAGCAGAGGGGTCAGCTGCTTCATATCCTTATAAACATTTGGCGTTATCAGTTTTTCAGACTTTAGCCATTTTGGTTGGTGTATAATAGTATTTTGTGATACTCATTTGAATTTCCCTAATGACTAATGATGTTGTGCATCTTTTCATATGACATTTGCTGTCTGTATATTTCTTGGTCAAGAGTCTATTCAAATCTGTTGCCCATTTAAAAATTGAGTTGTCTTCTTACTGATTTTTAAGATTTCTTTGTATATAGATAAAGGTCCTTTATCAGATAATGTTTTGCAAATATTTTCTCCTACTCTGTCATTTGCCTTTTCATTTTTTACATGCCTTTTGAAGAGCAAAAGCTTAACTTTTATGAAGTCCAATTTGTCATTTTTTTTCCTTAATGAATTTGTGATCCATTTAAAGTTTCACACATGGTTGGAGGTATAGGTCAGAGGTTTTTCTGTGTGTGTGTGTGTGTGTGTGTGTGTGTGTGTGTGTGTGTTTTGAAAAACACTTATTATCTCCCGGTACCCGTGGATCAGGAATTGGGGAGTGGCTTGTCCGCGCAATTCTGGCCAAAAGTTTCTTAGGAAGAGTCAGATATTTCCTGAGGGGATGTAGTCATCTGAAGACTTCATTGGGTGGTTCTGAAAGCTTTGAGAAGCTTCCAAGGGGCTGATTCATATAGCTGCCAAAATGATGCTGGTGGTTGGCAAAAGGCTTCACTTCCTCTCCACGTAGTGCTGCTTGGGTGCCCTGATGGTATGATGGCTAACTTTCACCAGCAAACTGACGTAGAAGTTACAATGCCTTTTCTGTCCTAACCTTGGAGGTACACAACATCGGTTCCTTAGTATTCTGTTGATCATAGAGTTCAGCCCTTACTTCCATTGTGTGACTCCACTGTATTTTTTAAAAGACTTCCAGCAACATTGTTGTGGTCATTTCTATCCCAGTCAACATAAAGAGGAGAAGACCAGAGATCACATGCAGGGGAATTTTGAGTCAGACCTAGAAGCTGTGCACATCATTTTCTGCTAGACAAGAACCATAGGGGTGGTTGGGGGATGTAATTGAGCTGTGTGCTCAGGGTGAAGAATAAGCAGGTGAGGCGAGTATCTACCAGAAAGTTGCTTGAATACAAGATTTCAGGAAATGCCTTGTAAAAATGACATTTCTTTAGAAATGAAAAATATATGGAACTAGAATTTCGAGAGAAGAATAATTATAGAATGACCAGCCCTACTCAGTAAAAATACATTATACAATTTAGTATCACATAATTATGCCTTTTATTCTAACAGTAAATAAAAATTCCTCACTTCTATCCACTAACTTAAAAGAAGGATGAGTAACTTACATGGATTAAACATCTGCTTTGTGGCATGTAATGTATTAAATATTTAATAGACCTGGCTTCATATTTTACTCACATTAGCCATGAGAAATAACTGTTATCATCCTTACATTATATATGAGGAATAGACTCACAAATTTAAGTAAATTATTTCAGGTCATAGGGCTGATAAGTATGATATTACAGAATTCAAATCTATGGTAGTCTTATCTTAAAGCCCATGAATTTTCATGACACACAAAATCAAGGTACAGGCATACTGTGGAGTTATTGTAGGTTCTGTTCCAGATCACTGCAGTAAAGGGGATATCATAATAAAGCAAGTCACCAGAATTTTTTGGTTTTCCAGTGCATATAAATGTTATGTTTACACTTCACTGCAGTCTATTTGGTATGCAATAGCTTTGTGTCTAAAAATAAGTACATAGCTTAATTAAAAAATATTCTGTTGCTAAAAAATGCTAACCATCATCTGAGCCTTCAGTGAATCATAATCTTTTTGCAATAGTAACATCAAAGATCACTGACTACAGATCACCATAACAAATGGAATAATAATGAAAAAGTCTGAAGTTTTGTGAGCCTTACCAAAATATGCCACAGAGACTTGAAGCAAACAAATGCTGTTGGAAAAATGGCACCAACAGATTTGCTTGACCCAGAGTTACTACAAAGCTTCCGTTTGTAAAGTATCTGGGAAGTTCAGTAAAGTGAAGTGCAATAAAATGAGGTATGCCTGTATTCTTCTTTAAACCAATGAATTGATATTAACTCCACTCCTAATTGCTTAGAAGGTAGTATTTTTAGTATTCCCTTAAGAGACAAGATATTACAGATCTTATATTTTCTAGATCATATTCTAGATCTATCCAAAATCACAGACTTTGGATAGGACATAATGCAATATCATCTGAAAAATATAACAAAAGACCCTGTCTTCCAAACAGCACTGTTTAATGTGAAAGCATTTTGAAGGGTGATTTCAAACATGCAGATAAACTGGTGCATTAAAAAAAAAAAACTTTAGATATAGAATATTTCAAGTATGTCAGCTAGAAGCCACACATACTTCTTTAAAGGACAGGTTGTAGAAAAATCTATTGGAAGCCAAAATATTCTCTTCAAAAGAAGTCTTTCAGACACACAATTACACCTTTAGTTTATTTCCCTTGCATTCTGTCTGACATGTTACTCAATGCCAGTTCTCAATTTCCAGACTCAAGTCTTAGAAATGTATTTTTTTGATCCAGTGAAAATTACTCGAGGGTTGATGAGATTTGAAAGTTCTGCGAAGGTGCACTTTAAGGGAAGAACCACTTGTGGAAAGCAAATTACTAGAAAACTGATACATTTGAAAGTAAACAGCAAACCCAGTGATCCCAGTTTTGACTTGTTCTCAATCAACAAAATATCCAGCAACAGTCACTGCTAGGATCTTAAAATCATGTAGGGAGTATTGGATAGACCATCATTTTTCAGTCTTAGTAGAGAGATAAATTGGGTTCAAGCTTCATTTTTTGATGTAGGCATTTTGACAGAGTTCTTTTGACACAGTTGTGTCAAAAATGGCTATTTCAGAATATAAGGAATGAGGGGCAGAAAAGAGACTTGAGAATATTCTGGAGGTAAAATCAGTGAGACTTATAACTTAATTGGATGTCACGGAGAGCAGTAGAGATGGGAGAGAAAGAATCATAGATTTTCTTTAGATTTCTACTTTAGGTAACTGGATGATCTTGATGCCAACAAATGAGATACAAAACACTGGAGGAAAGAGTTGGTTTGGGGGTGGGGGTATGAGTCATTCAGTTTTAGACATTGATGAATTTGAACTAACTGTGGAACATTAAAGTGGAACTATTTTTCAGTTGTTAGAAATAGTCTCAAATTGTGAGAGAGAAAGATTTGAGAGTCACCAGCATGAAGCAATGATAATGGTTGAAATTTCCTTGGGAGAAAATGTGGGAGGGGGTGGGTTAGAGTTTAGGGGATCACTAACACTTAAGGGATAGGAAGAGAAAGCCCAGCTAAAGGATCTGCAGAAAAATGATCAGAACAATATGAGGAGACCTGAGACAATGTAGTAATAGACTAAGGAGTTGAGATTTGAACAGAGGGAGTGATGTGCAGTATTGACAAATGGAACAGGGAGGTTCAGTATAATAAGGACCAAAGATTGTTACTTGGATTTGGTAACTTTGAGAGATTATGAACCTCTCTATGAGGGTAATTTTAATAAAGATGGGGTAAATGCCTCATTGTAGTGGATTGCACCTGGCCAGCAAAGGGCATTTTAAGGACGTAGGAGATTTGAACTCATCTGTAGCTGGAAAGAGAGAGCTAAAAATAGAGTTACCCACCCAACAGTAAACCATACAGTTCCCCGAGGTGCTTCTGTGTCTTTGTAAATGCTGTTTACTCTGCTTAGAGGCTTTTTCTACTTAAATCCACGTGAGTAAGCTCTTCAACAAAGGCATGTTAACAGCCAAAAGAAAATAGTGATTTTAGCATACTGGGAGCTTCTATACTTAGAAATGTTTAAAAATATTTTCTGTGACTTTTTTTTTAGTAGGTTGCTCAGGCAAATTATATTTAAAATGCATTTAATGCAGAATGGCTTGATTGAGGAGCTTGGCAAATCTATTTATCAAAAAAGCAATGATAAAAGTTAATAAAATTGTCAAAAATCAGCCAGTTAAGGATTTGAGAAAGTGACCAAATTATATACAAAACTGAGAAGCATTTATTTAAGCAAAACTACTGAACCTTGGGTGAGAACAGTCTGTGGTTTTTCACCCTTCATGCTGCTCCGCATTCTCCTCATTCCCACTGGCTTATTGTGGTGATTTTGCTAGGGTAGGGCAAGCCGTGAAAATTAGTAACTTTCCTTTCATTGCCTGAGGGGTCTCACTTGATTTAGAGCAACCATAGAAAGCCCCCATATTTCTGGGTTTTGTTGGAAACAATAGTGATTTTTGTGGCAAAAGAATGGGAAGGCCAATGTTGCCAGTAGCATGGGGTTGTAATTCTTTTTGGGAAAAGCCACAGATTGGCCAAATTGTAATGAGATGTGAGGAATGAGTAGGTCTTCATAAGGTTCTTCCTATCACTGTTGGTCTGGAAGGCTGAGTACATGTGCAAGGCTGTGCACATGCTCAGGAAACAGAAGAGAGGGCCCCAACTAGTCACAGGTCCATGTGGACGTGAGACCATGCATGTGTATGATGGGGGCGTGTTTTCAGAATTTTGTCTCCTTAATGAGTTTGCTTTTCTCTCTTCTGTTCTGTGGAGAGAATCTGTATTCCAGGTGGAGTAAGCGGCTGAAGGCCGATTCTCCCACAACCAGGCCTTTAGTCTTACCTTGTTGGTAAAGGGCAACTCCTGGGCTCCAAATCTCAGAATCCAGAATCTGACCTCTCTCTGGCCCTGTCATTTCTTGTACTGGCTTATTGTAACACCTCCTAACTGATCTCCTGCCTTCCACCCTTGTCCCCACCCCGCTGGACTGTATTCCACACATCAGCTGTACTCATCTTTTTGAAATTTGTCAGATCACATTACTTCTCTTCTAAAAGTTCTCCATTGGCTTTTCATTTCATTCAGCCAGAGGCCTTTACCATGGTTTAGAAGGCCATACGTGATTTTGCTCTCTGATTTTAACCTTGCTGACCTCATTTCCTGTCATTCTGTGCCCCACAGATTTCCACACTTGTCCTCTTGCTATTCTTTAGACACACCAGGAGTACTCTGCCTCTGGGCTGTTTTGGCTGGAACTCCTTTTTTCCTAGATAATGCCACATGGTTCTCTCCCTCCCCTCTTTCTAATCTTTTTTCAGATACTACCTTCTCAATGAGATTTTTGCATACTCAGTAAGCAGAATAATAATAAATGGATGAACAAATAATAAATAATAATTGTATTTATAATAAAATTATAATAATAAATAAATATTTTTCCTTTTTCAGTGCCTCAAAATGATTTTTATATTAAGAAAGACCTGTGGGTGGGGAAGGGTGTAGCTCAAGTGATAGAGTGCGTACTTAGCTTGCATGAGGTCCTGGATTCAATCCCCAGTACCTCCACTAAAATTAAATAGATAAAATAAATTCCTTCCTCCCCCCCAAAAAAAAATTTAAAAAAAAAACTTGAAAGAGAAAAACAGATAATATTTCTGAAATTGTACTTGAAAATATGAAAAACATGAAGATTTCAATTTCTCATTCTCATGTATATGGTCTGAATAAGAGTAAGGCATCAGATTTTTGCTTTTCCCTAAATTTCTTTCGCTTCTGTTCTTAACAATTTTTCACTGTTTGAGATGTTACCTTGTCTTTTGAAAATCTATTAGCCATTACCTATATTAAAAAAGCTACAAAAATCACAGAGTAGGAATGGTTTCTTTTCTTTTATAGATCAGACGTTTCATACATTTTCAATACACTTTATTATTAGGTCTGTAATTGACATTTCTGTCAACGCAAATATCAAAAGTTAGAGCTGGAGGTGGCATAGAAATGTTTTCCTGCTGGGGAAACTGGAGTATTCTTTTATTTAATTATTTTCAGCAATTTGCCTGTCAAAGCAAAAGTGGAAGTTCAAGTCACTCTAAATTGTCTTACCTTAGCCTGTAATTTAACTAAAAAGGGATGCAGATTTAAAAGGACTAAAATTGCTCTTAATTTCCTGGGAAAGATCTAAAGTAAAATGAATTAAGGTGTCTTTGCATATTTTTCAAATGCTGTTCAAAAAATGAAGTGTGTTAAAGGGTATTAATTTGAATGCAAGGAATCTTAGCAGAAAGTTAAGTCCATCGCTGTGACATTATAGGGATTATTTTTGAATTACCTTGTCACCTTTGTATACTCCCACATGTTCTGAATTGCCCCTGCTTTTGAAACTTGAGGTGTACTTGGTATTGCTTCATTTGAACTTCAGCCTGGTTTTATGTTTGTTGACCTCAGACTTGTGTTTAGTTACTTGTGAGATAGATAGTGAGTTACAGGAAGATAACTGATGGCAAATACTGTGTGATTTCTTTTAAAACACATGTTCAAGTATTTGTAAAAGATGAGATTTACAGTAATTTAAGCAAACTTCACACTTGGTTATGCTTTTTATGTTTAGTATAATCTGCATTTTTGTTTTTGTATTTGTATTTGCTAAATGCTGTCTAAAAAAGTTTCCTCTTGATCTGAGTGACTGTTAGCTGTCTAATACTAGTTCCAACTCATAACTAGAGAGCAAAGTAGTCTAAAACTCAGCTAGAGGTTTATTTCCTTTTAATTTCTTAACTCATAGTCTGATTAGAGAAAAGACAGTCACAAGCAGCTTTTACCATGTAAATCAATTTGCAAATGAAATTCCTTTGTATTTAAATGAAGACAGAGGATATAAAAAGGAAATGAATTTTTTAAAGGAAATATAATGATCATATTGGAGTTACGTGTGACAAGTGCTGATTAAAGAAGTGCTTCTCAAAATGTGCACATGCATTACCTGGAGATCTTGTTAAAATGAAGCCTTATTAAAAAAAAACAAAAAATAAAATTTCTACCAGATGCCATTGCTTTTGGTTACATCACACTTTGAGTAGCAAGGATTTAAATTGCCTACTGATATTAATTCATTTAATTCTCATATAAATACTATTATTATATCCCTTTTACAGATGAGGAAATATGTTCCAATAAAATAATTTTGGCATGCTAGATACTGTTTTATTTTCCAACTAGATACTTCCTATATTAATAAAATTGGGATGTGTGCATATATGAGAGAGAGAGTGAGAGGGAAGAAAGGACTTTATAATATTGTTTCGTTCTTGCATTTGTACATTATCTGTTTCAACAAATTAAAATGATTAAAAAAACATTGGATAAGGGAAGGTGTTTGAGAGGAAGCAGAGGGGGAGAGTGTATTAATTAGTTTTCTATTACTCTATAACAAGTTACGAAAAATATTAGCATCTTTATACACATTTATTATCTCATAATTTCAATGGATTAATAATGAATGTGGGCATGGCTTAGCTGGATCCTCTCTACATGGCCTCATGAAGCCGCAGTTTTGGTCTCATCTAAGCCTTGGAGTTCTCGTCAAAACTCACAGAATTCATTCCCTTGCAGTTGTAGCACTTACTGGGGCTTGCTTCAAGGCCAGCAGGAGAATTTCTCTAATGGAAGACCCAAGCGCTCTTTAAGGGTTTGCCTGGTTAAGCCAGGCCCATCTGGGATAGCCTGCCTTTGATTAACTTAAGGCCAGACTGGTTAGGGACTTTATATCAGCAGAATCCCATCACCTTTGCCATGTAATACGTGATCACAGCAGTGTCATTCACCATGTTCGTGCCTCACCCACACTCAAGGGTGAGCATTATACAGGGTGTGTATACCAGGAGGCATGAATCTTAGGGACCATCTTAGAACTGCCTGTATTAAAGAGTTTTGTAACAAAAATGAAAGGAACTGTCATTTTTCCAAGCGTCTGTTATATAACAGCCACTTTGCACACGTTATCTCACTTGTCACCATAACCAGGCAAGATACTTACTGTTACTTCCCTTAATTTACTAGTTTATATCTCATTTCTCCTGTTGGACTAGGACCATTAAAAGATGTAAATGTATGCAGTATTAGCTAACCGAAAAATTATCTAAACAACTCTTTAAAACAGTATGTGATGAATTGCCAAATGAATTTTAAGAGCACTGATTGCTGTGGGTGTCTAATGTCTTTTCTTGAGCTGTTTCCATTACTTGTGGAGCCCTACCATCTCTGCCTACTGATACCAGGGTTCAACTGTATCAGTTTAAATGATGCTTTTCTCACCATCCTTATCCCCAGTCAGAAGTGATCTCTTGTTCCCTGACTACAGAATTCCACTGTAATTTTACTCACACATCTTTAGCATCATTTATGATATTCCATATTAAGTTATAGTTAACGTGTGTCTTCTCTCCCCTACTCAACTGTAAATTCCTTCTGAGATGCTCAGATCCTTATTCATCTTTGTGAGCCTATCAAAGGGTTCCACCCAGTGGGTCACCAGTGAATGCTAGCTTTCATTCACTTTTAAGTGAACTAAGACAGGGAACATTTGAAAGAGTTAGTGGGATTTAGAAGAGTAGGAAGTAGGAAGTATAGCATTTTGACATTAGTGAAAACAGAATGAATTCAATGGGTGCAGAGTCTATGCCTGTGAGAAGGTGAATGTCAGGTTGGAGAAGCCAGTGGAGAGCTGGCCTTGGAGAAACTCACTAGAAACACTGACCAGCGTAGACTTTGTGTGAAGCAGTGGAGAATCTTAGAGGGATTTTTGAGCTCAGCATGGCATGAGCAAAGATTTGAGTTAGGAAGGTTAAGCTGGTAGTAAGGTGTGTAAAATGCAGTTAAGAACAGTGAAGAATGTATGATATGTACATCTAATTTGAGGAGATAAATCATGAACTAGGGTCCTGGTCCTGGAAATAGAAAATGACCGATTTTGGAGGAATGGTGGAGAAGGTGAGTGATTTCATACCTGCCTTTAATTGCCATCCTCAGAGGCTCAGTGCTGGGTTAACTGACCCTCTCTGGCCTTTTATTTCCAGAGTAAATGGTCTGTAGTTACGCAAAGCCCACTTCAGAGACCTTGTGTCTAGGAGCACTTGTGTGGCCACCTCACCCCCTTTTGCTGCCAACTTAGTGATTAAGATTCAAACTAAAAGACTGTACTGACCACCGTGGCGTGATCATTCGTACATCCTGGTGATGGTGGTACAGCTGCATATTTTCAGTGAATTGTCGAATTAGAAGAGACCTTAGAGTCGCCTACTGCTTGCCCTCTCCTGAAGTGGAATTCCCTTTATTAATAATAATGAAAATTATGTATGGAAAGCTATGTGAATTATCTGTTTAATTTTCACACCAGCCCTATAAGGTGGTATTTTATCCTTTTTTTTTAGCCCAGAAGAATTGATTTTTAGGGAGGTTAAGCCCTCGTTTCAGGTATCAGCATCATGCTGGGGTTTTGGTTGAAGTCAGAAATTGCTGAGAGCCACTGTGACTCCCAAGTGCCTGTCTTTGGGCAGGGGTTGGGGAGGTAGGTGTCTGAGGAGGCCCTGAGGAGGAGGGTGCTAGTTATTGGGTTCTCTTTATATAATCTATTTAAATCAGGACAATTTTGATAACCTCAAATCATTAAAATATTTAAATGGTGAAGGTTGGTAACAACTTAGGCATTATGTATTTGCACACAGTATGTACTTAATAAATGTTATTTGAATTTAATTATACTGAGCTATCTCATTTATAGTTCTGGAAATTGAGATCCTCTGATTAAGTGACAGTATAAGGACCAGAAACAAGGCTCCTGATTACTTTATAATTGCATTCTGTAAACGGTTAACTCCTTTAGCTGAAGCAAGACTGAGTGCTTATTTACTATTTGTGGAAAGATTATGAAAGTATTTCATATGCCATTCCCTTTAGCAGCGGTTACTATCTAGAAGGAAAGAGCTTAATTTTTCAGTTGGAGAAATCGTGACTCTTGTTACACCAGGGGGATATGACGTTCTAGATTTGAATATGGCGTTGGGAATTGAGTGACTCAGATCTCTTATAACTACAGAAAGAAACAGAGCTCTCTGAAAATTTAGTGCTAAACATACACCAGATTTACTATTTGGGCTGGAGTAAATATTTGTAAAATGTGTGTCAGCAGTAGGTCTACATAACACAGTACTGGGAGTGTTTTTATCATACTGTAAATAGAGACAGGCAAATTATTCAATAAAAGGTCTAAGTGGTACCCATTTGAGCACATTAAAATTTTTTTGAGTGGTATTTGAAAAATAAAACAGAAGTTTGGTTTTAGATAATTAGAGCTTTAATTTGTCCTTTCTCTTTGTACAAAAAGCCACAAACACGTTTTATATCAGAGAAATAAAGGTATTAGATTTTTTATGTCTCTTCAGAATTGCCCAGCTGTAACCTGCTTAATAGTCTTTGTAATCATCTTTCTCCATATAACTTTTATGACTCTCTAGTATTAGTTTTCTCTTCCTTGCTTGTACCATTCCCAAGCTTTGCTCTGTCCTACTTACCTTTCCTTTCCAGATTCTGTTCTTTGATCCTTCTTATGTTTGGTTATATTTAGAGCCTGTTATGTGCAAGACATATATTACATGCTGTATTAAATGCTTAAGATCAGTTCCTATCTTCAAGGAGCTTACAGTCTAGAGATGGAAGAAGACATGTGTAAAACAAATGCAAGATATTAGAGGTACAGATACTCAGAGAAAGGTTAAGTTGAACTCCAGTAGTTAGAATTTGGATACCTCTTGAAGACTTTGCACCTATGATCATTTTCAAAGTAAGATTTGTGTTCAATAATTAGTGTCATGTTATCCAGTTAAGGGATTAAAACTCCATAATTTAAGAAATCTTGAGTTTCATTCTCACTACTTTTCTTGAAAAGAGGATGATATTTTGCCTAAGTAGACTAGTTGGCCTTTATCACTTTTTTTTAAATGGAAAGAAATGTATTATAAGTTATAAGTATACTCATAAAAGATTAATATGTCAGATCCTATGTGATGTTTTCAGATTGAAATGATACATGTAGAACAGTAATTCTCAACATATGGGAGTGCCTTGTTACTTCAGATGTGTATGTCCTGAGTTGACAATTCACTGTGCATCGAAAAACAGCATTGATTAGAATGGGCTACATATGTGAATGATGTAGAGGTAGAAAGAATTGAGGGCCAACGGTTATAGAAGATCACCTGTGCTGAGATTTAGTGGTCCTCAGTCTAAGTGGGAATGCATGGAAGTCTCTTTGACTTCTGTGGTGCAGTTCCATTTTTGCCACTCATTCACCTTAGAAGTGTACAGAGCAACTGGATCTTCTGTTATTCACCACAGGCACGTTTGGCACTTGCTATGATCTCGGTTTTAAAGAGTCTGTTCTATAGACTGTGAAAAATGTAGGTGATTGATACTCAGTATGTTCCTTCTAAAGGAAACATTAATGATTTATCCTTCTAAGCTTTTCAGGTATGGTTTCTGTATCAGTTCAGATCATTAGAAAACCATCTGTTACTCAGATTTGTTATTTAGTAGAGTCTATCAAATAACAGATTGTTAAAGTTTAATAAATGTTTAGTGAGCACCCACTTCTCTGCTAAGTGCTGTGGACACAAAAATAAGACATGACTCTTATGCTTGAGGAGCTTAAAGTCCCATTGAAGAAAAAGACCCATAAATAGATAATTTTAGTAAAATATAGTAAATTCAGTAGAGCCATTCCTGGATATCTGTGGGGGATTAGTTACAGGACTCTCTGTGAATACCAGTATCCTTGGATGCTCAGGTTCCTTCCGATGATCCGTGATTGTTTGAATTCAAGGATGCAGAACGCTCAGATGATGAGGGCCAACTTTAATAAGATGAGAACAGGGTATAATGTAAGTTGACTAAAAGGAACTTAGTTTGGCCCCAAAATTCTCGGAAGACTTCTTGGAAATTATGCCTCTGAGCTCACTCTTGATTAATGAATATTATCAAACTAGAAATATCTGGATGCCATGGTAAGGGAGGCCTTCTAGGCAAAGGGAGACTTTCAGTGATGGGAAACAGCATTATGTGTGCAGTAAAAGATGTATAGTTCACCTGTAAGGGTGGGAAATGTTAGGAAATGAGATTAGAGAGAATACAGAGACTGGGTAATGGAGGGCCTTTTATGTCATGCTAATTTTCTGCTTTAATCAAAGGTTGGTATAAGAGATATTTCTACAGTTATGTTAAAAATGTCTTCTTGCAGGGGGAGGGTATAGCTCAGAGGTAGAGTACATGTCTAGCATGCACGAGGTCCTGGGTTTAATCACCAGTATCTGTTAAAATAAATAAATAAACCTAATACTACCCTCCCAAAAAAACACCAAAAAAAATCTTCTTAGACGTGATTTAATATTCACGGTATTTTATATAAAAGATTTGGGAGATAAATTGTTCACACAGCTTGGGAAAAGTTAACTTTCTTAATGATTTTTTTTTTTTTTAACAGTAAGGGTTGTGGTTGTAACTCTTCACTTTCCCCCTTCTTTGCCTTGTTTTTGGAGCAGGTTAAGGCTTAGAGTTTTTCATTTACCTAATGTATGTTGCTTTAGTTTAGGTGTTCTGATCTGAGGCATCTTTCCTACCCCACTCCAGCCACTGGCCTTTTCTGTTCCTGTTTCTATTACAGCATGTATTCTGCTCTGCTTCGTGTGTCTCTACCCATTTCCTTTTTTTCCTACTACAACATAAATTCCTCAAAGTTAGGAAGCATGTCTGTTTTACCTTTTTAGGTTTGGCCATGTAGTACTTAGTATATATTTGAATGAATGAAGAATTAATTGATTTTTGCTTCATTTTACTTGTACTATTTTTAACTTCTGGCTCAAATCTTTTTTTGGTAAATGAATAAGGTAGATATAAATAAGACACACATGTACCAGTGTTATGGACTTCATACGTTTAATCTCTTAAATCGTCAATTTCTTAATACATGAAGAGGACATAATATTATAATATATATTATGTGTATATATAATATAGCTGCCATTTATCAAATGTCTACTATATGCTAGGTATTTAGAGCTTCCCCGCTAATGGATCTTTCTCAGTGTGATTGCATGTGTTGTTTTTTGTTTGGAAGGTGCTTTCATCAGAACTACTGACTGCCTTTTCCTCATCGTGTAGGGCTCAGCTCACGGCTCAGGTGTTACCTCTTCAGATAATCTTCCTTGACCATTTCTAGATAAAGTAGGCTGTTTCTTCTGTCTCTCAATTTTTTCTGAAAGTTTTCTTTCTTACACACTGAGGCAGTGTTAGTCTTTCTACCATCTTGCTCTAGTAGCACTTGGAACACACCACTATAATAATTCTTAAAATACTTTGTTATAAATATGGTCTTTTAAATTCATTTCTCTCACCTTCTAGAGTGTGAGTTCCTAAGGGGCAGATGGTATTTTATTCTTTTTGGAGTTCCCATTGTCTAGCATGTGGCAAGTGTTAAGTAAATATTTGATGAATGGAAATCTCTTTGAAATGTTAATTTCAGACTAGGACAACATATTTTTGTTTTTAAAATCTGTTGATGGAAGTTAACATAGGTGATACAGGGGTGAATAAGTGTGTAGAAAAGAGTTAACGTGGCAGGCGTCAGACTGCGGTCCTTAGAAGAGCCTGCTTGGAAGGTTGGCCCTTGGCTGGTATTGGTAAACTTTGATTTCAGGAGGGTTCCCACATTCCCTAACTGGGTAGAGTGGCTCACTGTGCCTGAACTATTAGTACAAACAATATGGTTTATGCTGAATATGTGCTTTTCTTCTGGAGCCTGGAATTTCAGGCAGGGGTACTTACATGACCAGCCCCAGTGAAAATCTTGGGCACAGAGTCTCTGATGAGCTTTCCTGGTGGGTAACATTTCACATGTGCTGTCACGACTCATTGCTGGAGGAGTTAAGTGTGTCCTTTGGCAGAAGACTCCCCTGGGAGAGGACTCTTGGAAGTTTGTGCCTGGTGTCCTCCGGACTTCATCCTGTGTGCCTTTTCCCTTTGCTGATTTTGCTTTGCATTCATGCACTGTAATACATCATAAGTTGTAAGTACAACTTGATGCTGTGTTCTGTGAGTTCTCCTATTAAATCATTGAACCTGGGGGCGATCTTTGAAGGCCTCTGACATAATAAGATAAATTTTCTCTGCTTTTGATTGGGGGAGAAATGACAGATGATACATAAAGAAAAATATCAAGAACTAATAATACTTGGTTTGTCTGGGTAGCTAATGTAGATTGGGTGTTCGACAAAAAATTTCTCTGAAGAGGTGGCATCTAAACTGAGATCTGAGTGGCAAGACGAAGCCAGCCATTGGAAGATGGAGAAAGAATATTTCAGGAGGGGGAACAGTTAGTACAGAGGCTCAAAGATGAAAGTGTGCCTGGTGTGTTTGAAGAAGAGGAAGGAGGACAGAAGGGCGGGGGAGGGTGTGCAAGGGTGTAGTGTGAGCTCTGTGAACAGGTAGTCAGGGGCATCATGTAAGTTCCTGCAAGCCACAGTGAGGAGCTTTTCTTTCTTTTCTTTTTGAAGCCTTTGAAGGATTCTAAGCTAGAAAGAGACAAAGATTTGATACATGATTTAAAAATACCACACAAGCTTCATCCATGGAGAGTGGCATTCAGTGGAGCAGGGATGGAATCAGGGAGACCATCTGGAATACTCTGCCAAAATGTTGGAGGCTTGGATTAAAGTTGTATTTGGAGAGGGAGAAAAGTAGGTAGATTTGAGATAACATTTTAGAGGTGGAGTCAGCAGGGTTGGGTAATGAATAAGTGTTGAGGGCAAAAGATTTCCAGAATAATGTGTGGATTTTCAGATGAGCAGCTGGATAGATATTGCTGTCATTTATGGAAATAGTGAGGTGGGGAATAAGGAACAGGTGTGGGAAGAAAAGTAAGAGTTTTATTTTAAAATCTTGTTAGATTTTATTATATCCAAATGGAGATAGCGTGTAAGCAGGTGATATGTAGATTCTGAAAATACTGTGTTTCTTATTTTATTCATCAAACACTTGTTGAATGTTTACCAACTGCCAGGTATTTTGGTAGGGAGGAATACAGTGACGACTGGAACACAGTCTCTTTCTTAAGTTAGTCTAGAAAAGCAGGCAGGCAAGGATTCAGACCATTATAGAGAGATGTATTGTCATAGGACCATTCAGAGAATGCTTGACAGGCCCACCAAAATGGCACTTGAGTTTTTCTCAAAACTGTACTATTTTCTGTTGTTTTCACAAATACTTTTGCTGCCACTTTTGAATTTTAAAGTCCTATGTGTAAGAGACAGTCTGTATTAAAGACTGATCTATTTTGGCAATTTCTGCCCCCCTCTCCATTGTGTTTTATACTTGGCAGTCTCTTCATTATATAATATGCTTTCCTTTAAAGAGAACCCTTTCCTCCAGATTTGACATTCTCTTCCCACTACCCCCCCCCCCCTTTTTGGAAACATTCATCTGTCTCTCCTTTTCCCTCCCTCTTCTTCCTTTCCACATACACAGTGTGTGTATCCATGTGTGTGCAGGTATACACGTTATACATACATGTACATACAGATAAATAGATGGAAGAAGAGAATGTTACTCTGTCTTTACTATGTCTAGTTATGTAATTTTCTCAGTAACTCAACTGTGTTCATATTCAGAAATACAGACTCTGAGGGGAATATAAAAAACCCGAATGCAGAAGTGAACTGATCTCACTGTTACTTCCTTGACTGCCTGATTTCATGGGGCTGCTTTGGCTGGTTTTGTGGGCGTTTTCCCTCTCAGAGCTGCACTCTTGGTTGAAGAGGGTGTTCTGCTCAGAGGACTCTTGAGTATGTTGTGTATGTTGTGCCACACGGTAGATGTCAGTGAGCTCCCTTTCCACGTATCCTGATGAGTTCTTCCCTTGCTCCTCTTTGCTCTGTTACCCTTCCTTAATTTTTTCCCCTCTGATTGATTGGCTGCCTTTTAAAAAGCCATCCTTTGAATGATATGTTTTAAAATAATTTTTAATATAATATTCTTTTACATTCTTTTTAAAAATCTGTGAAATAGTTCTTTCCTTCTTCACCACCTCTTTATTATGAAAAAAAGTTATAGATAGTACATTCAAATGGACATTGGTTTTTTTGTTTTTTGTTTTTTTTTTGCTATAAGACAATATTAGGCTGTCCAAACACATCAAGTTTATACATTAAATATCTACAGCTTTTTGTATGTCAGTCATACTTCAATAAAGCCATTTTAAAAAAGGGAAAATGGGCAGAAAGTTAAAATGTATTTAAAAAAAAACCCTGAAATGCAAAATGTAAATAAATTCTAAGTCAATATTCCAGAAAAAGGTAAAAAAAAAAAAAAAAAAAAAGGAAACACACACACACACACACACACACACACACACACACACGAATTGCTAGTCTTATGATTAAGAAAGCAGCTTGCTTAATGTTGTTAATTGTCCTTCATGTTAGGTGTATTGGCTGCCCTGGGTCTCTTGAGTATGTTTGACAGATTTCAACGATTAATGATACATTTTATTAATCACTTATGCTTTGCAACTACAGGGATTATTAATTAGAAACTTGTAATTAGATTCAGAATGACAGTGACGATGATTTATTCAGAAAGAAATATGCAATTTGTGAGCTTCTCTACCTTGAATCTTTTTTCTATAATAAATCAGCTTCTTTTGACAGTGGGAAATGTTACAGCATTTTAGAAATTAAGGAATATATTTTGTTTTCCTTTGATGATTTACATTTGTATATCAGCTTCCATATAGACCATGCAATATTCTGACTCTGTCATGTGAAAAATGAGGGATTATATTATATTCACAGTCATAAGAATGTAGTTGTAGTGTTTGGCTGTCAAAAATGACATTATTTAGTATTAAGTAACCGAAATGAATCACTGTTGTACTGTTCTAGATTGGTAGGTATCATTACACAGACCTGTGTTCCTGTATAGGTTTTGCACAATTAGTAAAGTTTTGGTTTTTTTTTTCTCCCCAATGCGTTTAGAAGAGAGTTTATAGCAACATGTGGTTGCCTGTTTTATTTTCAGCAAACATTTGTTACTTAAGAAAGAATGAAATTAAGGGGAAAATCTCTAAAAACCCTCCATAGTCACATTTAATCTGTGTTACTTTCCATCTTTCTTCAGTTGAAAGAAAAAAAGAATGAGATTTTTTTGTTCTTACTTGTTCCTAATTTATGTAACTTATTTTTAACTTTATTTGAAAAAAAAAAGCATTGCATATGTATGTGCCTATATTATTTTTTCCTTTTATGATGTCTGTTGATACTGGTTCTGAACTTTTCCTTTTATGATTAAGATGAAAAAACATTCGTAATAGAAACACAGTATTTTTTCAAAGCAGGGAGTGGCCGAAGTTGAGACCCTCTTTAAATTATTTTGATTGAAGTATTATACATTTTTGTTTTGTTTGATCTAATAATTTACATCTATTGTATTTTCTTTTGGTGTTGCACAATTGGTTTCTGCTCTCTCATGCTAGGAATCAGTGGATAATAAGAAAAAAACAAACCTGGAATGCTTTTTCAGTTACTTTGAAGTGCTGCTGGGCAGGAACCTAAGGACTCAGTAACAATTAATAGGAGAAGCGATAGCTAACACTTGAGTACTACTGTGTGCCAAGCACTGTGTTTAGTACCTCACATGCATTTCCATATAATTTTTATAACACCATCTGATTGAAACTATTATTTCCATTTCACTGATGTTTAGATTAAAAGAAAATAGTAGTCCTATGTATGAGTCCGATGATATCTAAAATGCTCTGTGTGGTCCTACTTTCTGAAGGAGACCAGCAACTGCAGGGAAATTGAAATCAGTGAGGAAAATGTTCATGAGAAGGAATTGAAGTTACGCATGTTAGAGGACTCTCTACCAAATCGTACTCTCTAAGTTAAGCAGAGTCTTTCGCAGACCTCGCCCAAAGTTAAACTTCATAGAGGAAGTTGAAACTATTAGCTACAAATGGCCTCCGCTAACTCTGTGAACACCTTCAGACTTCTCCAAAGCCTCATATGCCGTTGAAATATGAAATGTCATTCTCACCAGGCAACACTCACAAACCTGGGCGCTTCAGGTCTTGCAGGGAATTTTACAGGTGATTTCTCATCTTTCTCTCTCCATTGTTTTCCTTTCCCAATTACTTTAAATGTATGAACATATTCTAAAAATAAAGCAGTAACAAACCAGTCCTTCCATTTATTCCACAATTGAGTGTTACTGTGAGCTAAGGGCTAATACATAAAGACAAATAAGACATAGCCCCAGCTCTCACAGAGCCTGGATTTTAAGAGAGAGACATGAATGTTATAGATACTAAGTGCATGAGCAAATAATGCAAACTGGCATGTTTTCATGGAAATCTTTTAGATGTTATTGTAGGAGCCTGTATAGGGTCCAAAGGGAAGAACTGGCCAGTTTGGTGGGAAATGGGGGTTGATAAAGGAAGTGTGATGTTCGACTTGACCCTGAATAGAGTTCCCTTTAGCTGTGTTACTCTCTTACCTCCCATATTTCATGACTTTGGATAAAGAAAAATCTACATTTGGTGTCTTTACTTCCCACTCATTCATTCCTCAAACCTTGCACTCCAGCTTCCACCCCAGCATTCTACATCTTAGGCTTTCATATTTGTTGAATGAAGATGGTTTTAATAGCTAACATTTATATAGCTCTTGCCTTTTGCGAGGCACTCTAGTATACGTTTTGCATAGAGTAACTTGCTTAATTCCTACAACTACTCTATTTTTGGATACTACTATTATTCCCATTTTAGAAATAGGCAACTGAAACACAGAGAGGTTAAGTAACTTGACCAGGGAGGGTCACAGCTAGTAAGTGTTGAGACTGGGTTTCAAATGCAGGCAGTTTGGCTCCAGGATTCATTATAAATGACTGAACGGACCTGGTTCTCATTTACCCATGTCCGCACACAGATGCCGATAATCTAAAGGTCACTAATTTTCAAGGCATACGTTTTTTTTTCCCCTAGTTGAAATGGATTTTCTTTCCTCCCCTCTCTTCCGATTATTCATTTAGGAAACTTGTAACATTCTTATGGCCAAGTACTAATGTAGGCATTGGGAATATAGAAATAATAGTTTTCACTGCCAAGAAGCTGAGTCTGATGGGAGAAGATGTAGAGGAAAGCAGACAGCTGTAATGTGGTGTGGTAAGTGCTGGGGTGGGGGGTGCACTTAGCCTAGCCAGGAGAGGGTAACCCTTAACCAGAATTTTGAATGGGAAAGTAGGACTTAGCCAAGGAGAATAGGAATCCCAACCTTCTTTCATTTATTCTCTCTCTCTTTTTTCTATGTGAAATGGGATACAGTTGCTTTTTCAAAACCTTTAGCTACCCTTTTATGTATCTGCAAGGTTCCATTGTTTCTTTTCTTTTCTTCTTTGTCACATTTTACTTGTCAGCCTCCTCACTACTTTTTACTGCACTTTGGTCTCCACTGTCTTTTTTCAGTCTTATTTCTTGGTTTATTTCTTTCAGCCTACCTAGAAACTGTCTTATCTAGTATACAAAAACTTTACTATTCTTCAGCCCCCTTTCTGCCTGTCTACCAGGATTTAAAAACTCATGTTCAGTAGTACATAACTTTTCTGTGCCACAGTTTTCTCATCTTTAAAATGGGCAAACTAGGGAACTATGTTCAATATCGTGTAACTTATGATGAAAAAGAATATGAAAATGAATCTGTGTGTATTCATGTATGACTGAAGCATTGTGCTGTACACCAGAAATTGACACATTGTAAACTGCCTATATTTCAGTAAAAATATATATATTAAAAAAATAAAATGGGCAAACTAGTAGTGACTACCTTATTAGGTTGTTTAGAGGATAAGTGAGTTAATGCCTATAAAACTTAGAATAGTGCCTAGAATATAAGTTAAAAAGGCAGACATTCAGCAAAGGGCTGGGATTCCTATCTTCCTTGACTAAGTCCTATTTTTCATCCAGACGTTTGACCCCTGACTTGCTGTCGTTTCTGCCTTAATTGTCCATCAGGGAACTGGTTCCACTTCAGTGTGCTCATTTTCTTTCCTTCTCCTTGGGGTTCTCCTTTGCCAATCTAGTTGTTTACAGTTCTGATTTCCTTTTTGTAGTGGAAAATAACTTGGAAGATTGTCAGGAAGTTAAGACATTGTTGTTATTACTGATGATTTTATGACATATTAGTAGAAGTTTATAATAATAAAATAGATTTTGTTTTATATAGTAACAGGGATTACTTAAAAGATAAAAATCCTTTCCCCATGCTTATTAGTTATGCACAATTATTTTAAAAGATAAAAAATTATAGAAATATAAAACTTTCAAGTGAAAGATGCATTCCCTGAATATTTATTGAGTGCCTACTATGTGATAAGGTACTGTTAGGTGCCAGAACATAATTGCTGTTAATAATTTGTGTATATGCATACAGCTGTTTTTAAAAGGTCTTTGTAATCATATAAGTAATATTATTCATTAAAATAAAATAGTACATTACTCTTGTTTCTTACTTTTCATCACAAAACAATATATTTTGGATGGTTTTAATATTAGCATATAATTATCTACCCAATTCTTTTAAGCTACTGGATAGTGTTCTTTTGAATGGATATACTATATTTAGTTAATAAAACTTTTAATGATGATAGTTTTTAATTTCTTATTACAAGCAGTGATACAATGAAAATCCTTTCACGTGTATCTCTTTGGCATATGTATTTCTGGATAATAAATTTCTAGAAGTGGAGTTGCTGGGTTAAATGATATATTAATTCAGAATCTTAATAAATTGAAAAGATTGCTCTTATCTAAACCCCAAACTTCTTGCCTGTTTTCCCATATTTTATCAGTCCTAGGTGTTATTAATCTTTATTATTGTTCTTTATACTGCATAGTCAAATTGGTGACTATGTTTCATTGTTTTAATTTGCATTGAAAAATTATTAACAAGATAGGGTTTTATTTAATATCTTTATTGGCTAGTTGTATTTTTATATATTGTGGCCTGTACTGGGTTCATATCCTTGGCTCAATTTTCTGTTGGATTGTTCTTTATTTTATTGATTAGTAAGACTTTAGTATATTAGATAAAATAGCTTTGTCATATGTTGAAAATAGTTGTTTTGCTTGTTTTTTTTAAAAATATATTTTGTACCTTACTTCATAGAGGTTTTTAATTCATAGGTTGTCAGATTTCTTACCTTTTCTTGTGGCATCTTGGTTTTGTTTCATGCTTAGGGAATCCTTTCCCCATAAGAATAATTAATAATCTGAAAGATTCTCTGTATTAATAGTACTTTCTGATTTTTATTATAATCATGACTAATGATGTGCATCAATATTTGTTTCCTTTTTTCTTTTTTCTTTTCATAGTGTTCCTTAGCTTTTGGTCTCCAATTTAGCATGCACAACTTCATCAAATAATTTGGAACCTTGGCATATTATTATTTACTGTGTTGCAAAATAGAGTATAATATGGCATCATCTTGGACCCTGCTTAATCGAATATCAATTTGTATTTTAAGTACTTATATCATAGTTGGTACTAATTTATAAGAAGGGTGACCAGTAGTCCCTGTTTGCCTGAGTAAGTCTATTAGCCTGTTTTCCAGTGTAACTGTAAGTTTTAGTAGTGTCCCTTTTTCCTATTGACCTTAAAAAAAAAGTCCAATTGTTTCACCAGAAAAATGAGTTTATTTGAGGATAGCGGAGAATTGCTATTTGAGACAAGTGAACTATGGTGAACTAGAGGTGTGTCCCGAGAACAGAGGAGAAGGCTTTGCTTTTATAGAGGGAGGGAGGAAACTGGGGAGGGCTGTGGTGGTTTTCATTTGCTGGCGATGTTGGGCAGCTTGCCGTTGCTGGATCAGGAGGAAATCTTTTTTCCTGCTGGGGTCTGTAACCTGCAGTGAGTGATATGTGCCTGAGAACTCCTCCTTCAGGGCTTTCTGATTTCATTTTAAATGAGGTTTCCTTTATTCATTTTCATGTTACTCTCAAAAGTGTCTCAATTTAATTGAAAAATTGTAAGGATTATAAGGGATTATTGTTTACATTAGGATATTTTAATATTAAAACTTTAGTTGTTTCTTTTTGCATTAGTCCTTCAGAACTTAGTCGTATTTCATTTGCTGTAGCTTAAAAAGAATTTCTCCTTTATTATTTTATTTTTTTGATAAATATTATTTTCTTCTTTTTCACTTTTATTAGGTAGAATTATTACAGTTCGACTGCACATACACATTATATTGCATGTAAATACATATATACAGTATTCTGCACATTTTTTTCCTTTCTATTATTTTCATGATGAACTTGTTACAGAGTTCATAGAGTTGCTTATATGAGGTATTTCTAGAGCAGTGATATTAGTGTATATCCTCTTAACCTTCATCTCGGTATGCAGGATAATGTTCACTTTTTGGAAAAAATGGCTTTCATATTTCTTGTTTATTTCATATTGTCCTAAAGATGTTGAAGCATTTGTCTGTGTGTGTGCCTATATTTTGGTTATATTTTACTAAACATGTGATAAAGTGGACGTGATCAAATCTTTCAACCTGGCTAAATAAACCTTTATTTATCACTTTTTTTGGTGTTGAATATATCCACCGGTATGAATTAGTTTATGCTTGAATCATTGGATTTGTAGCATGCTGAGTAATACTGGTTTTAACACAGATCCCTGTGGGATTCACTTAATGCCAATCTCTATTATACTGTCACAGCATCGATAAAACCTTGGTACTTGCTATCAGCCAGACAGATTCTTATCTAGCTTATTTTATCATTCATCCAGTCAATACTTCTCCAGCCTTTTTCTATGTAGTACTGTGTCAAAGGCTTTGTTATAATGTGGATAAATTGTGCCTATTACGTTTCTTTTCTGTATCAACTCTGTTACCACTTTACAAGATTTACAGGGCTTAGAATTACTCATTTTCACTGACGATTATAAACTAACTCAACCTATTTTATTATTTCTAAAACTATTACTTTGGGATGTTTTACAGAGTTGCCATTTTAAAAGGCCAGTTTGATCTTTCCTTAGTCAAAAATATCTTGTACTTACCAATATATCTTTAAAAAGAACTTAAAAAAAGGTAGATTTCTGTTTTTTTGTGTTTATATCATAATATAAATATTTCTCAGTGTCATAGATTGATATATATGTCTGATTCTTGATTTTAGTACTTATTTTTCTCACCAAATATTAATATTAATAACTATAATATTAATAAAATATTAATATTTGACTATGTCGATTTGATGAGTAATGCACCATATAGGAATTTCTAATTGTGTTACCATTAGATTTTAAATTTTGCTCCCTTTGGGTAAAGATACTTATTTATAGGTATTTTCAGTTTTATACTGTGTAAAAAAACGGTTGACAAGAATTGTCATAAAAACTTGATGCTTTGAAAATATTTATCTAGGCACTAAAGATAAAATATATTAATGAAGTTTATACTGTTATTTTTGCAATGAATGTAATAATATAAGCACAAGTATTATTTGGTTGTTTTATTAGACACATAGTCATGTTTCTTACGTAATAATATGTAACTAATATATATCTATGTGTATTATATATAATATAATGTTTGTTGTTTTTGTGTTTCTTCTGCAGAGAGTGACAATGAACTCTCAAGTGGAACAGGTGATGTGTCTAAGGATTGTCCTGAGAAGATCCTATATTCTTGGGGAGAATTACTAGGAAGATGGTAAAAATTTATTTTTCTTATTGAAAATTTTATATTTACATAGTTGATGTTAATTTGTTTTATTAATCAAAACCTATATGTTTATATATCTTAATATTACTGTTAATACTGAGTTTACTTAAGGAGTGAATGTAGATAGAGAAGTCATCCAGGGGCTGAGCCCTCAACCACTCCAGCGTTTGGCTCTTGGAAAGCTGAGTAGGCAAGACTGTGTGGAGTTAAGAAAACACCACCAATAAGGAAAGAGGAGAACCAAGACAGAAATCAAGTGAACTAAGTCTAGGGAGCAATCAAGTGCTGATAGGTCAAGTCAGAGAAAGCCTGAGAATTTCACTGAGTCCAGCAGTTTGAATGTCCCTGGTGACTCTGACAAGAACCTCTCAATGGAGAGGTAGCAGTGAAAGCCTGATTGGACCGTGTGTAAGAGGAAAAGTAACCAGCAGGGATGGATAGCTCTTCAGAGTAGTTCTGCTGAAAAAGGATCATAAGAGTAAGGGACATATTAAGAAGTGGATGTGGGGTGAGAGCTTATTCCAGAAATTAAGATGGCTAATACAGCATGTTTGAATGCTGTTGGAAATGATCTAGTAGAGAGAGAAAACTTGATAATGCCAGAGGAAGGAGACATGGTTATAAGAGAAGTAGATGAATAGGCAGTAAGAGATGGTCTTGTTGACTAATGGAGGAGTTGTATTTAGGAGCACAGAAAATTCATCATAGCAGGAGGAAAGGCAGGCATGGCTACGAAAGTGACAGCTGACTTAGGTGTACTTACTCTGTGCCAGGTGCTTCAGATACCTTAATTAATTGTCATCACAACAGCCCTTTGAGGTAGGATTATTATCTTCATTTTATAGACGAGAAAACTGAGGCTCAGCTATGTCAGGTGGCTAGTGTAAAAGTACACAGCAAACAATGCCAGCAAACAGGTAACTTGCTCAGGATCCCATGGTCGGTGAATAATTTCCCCAGGATCATGCAGCAAGTAAATGACAGAGGCAGGATTTGAATCCAGACAGTCTGGCTCCAGAGCCAGAGCTTATTTTAACCAGTTGGACAGACTGCCATTTCTATAATGTAGGTAGGTTGCTGGATTAGTTTTTATAGAAGCAGGTAGACGTTTTAGTAAGGAAGAGAATACATAGGAAAATTGATACCCTTGCCGGGCTTTCTAGTATGAGTTTAAAGAGAGATCATGAGAACGGCAGTATGGACAAGAAAACAAAATACTTTTATGACTAAATAAACAGCCAGTTGAGATCTTTGCTCTGTTTATAAAATGCGAGATTTATAACTTGGTTCAGTACACTTTTATGAAGCATCTTCTTAGGCTCTAGGAGATGCATAGGTCAACACAGTGCCTGCCTTTGCGGTTCATAGTCAAGAAGGATGGGAAAGTATCTTCATAGCAGGCCACTTTAACAGAATAAACGAAACACTGAGGTTGTTTCAGATTTCTCAACCATTTTGTTATATTTCTTTTTTATAAAATGACAATTAACTGATTCTTTCAACCATCTTAAAAGAATCATCTACTTTTTTCTTAGGAACTGTTCTAGAACCTGCTGATTTAAAGATGAACAAACAGGAGTTAATTTCTACCCCTTAATTTTGCCATCTTATAGAGGCATATAGACATTTAAACAGATAGTTGTGATATAATGGATAAATGCTTCTGTAGGCACTGAGGAACCAATGGAAATTTTCAAGTTTTCTACACAAAAGTAGGAAAAAAAAATAAACCCAATAAATCTTCATATGCCCATCATCCAATTTCAGTAGTTATCAACATAAGAAAGAGAACCCCTACCAAGTATTTTTAAGGTGAAATTTCTATGATGCTTTTTATTGTTAGAAAGGTAATTTTGGAGTAGGAAGAAACTGAGTAGAGAAGCTAGTTAGGAGATAATTGCGTGGATTGCTGAGGTCCATACCAAACTCCTAGGCCTTATCTTATGTATGGAGAGGAGGCTTTAAATGGAGAAGCAATTCTGAGATAGAATTGACAGGGTTTCTCAGCTATAATTCAGTGTACTTTATTTTTCAGAAATAAAATACAATCTTTCTAAATTTATATGTTTAGTAGTGGACTTCAAGGAACTCAGTGAAAGAATCTGAAGGAACTGTTTTAAAGAACTAAGATAACTGATTTTTAGACCTTTAGAAAGCTTGCTGGATCTTTCACAAGTATTTCTATTTTATTTGGCTCATTATTGCGGTTGTGTCATGACAATTCATATGAAAAGGGTAAAATTTGCCTAATTGTGAAAAGTTTATACCTATTATATGAGGATTGAGAAATTTTAAAATTACTCTTGGAATATCTTTTTTGAACATTAACCTTTTTTAGATTTAGAACCTTTCAAGGGGCCTTAGGAATACTAGCTAGGTACTTACATGAAGATATTTCTGAGATTGATTTAGGTAAAGCACCTATAATGGAAAACAATACATTTTGTGCTTTGGGGACACTTTTAAGTGAGGAGACAGCCTGTGTTCTCAAGGAACTTTTGAATGAAATGTAGGTGAAACTATTTTGAACTTATTACAAAACAGCTAGACCCCTGTATTAAAATAAAGTGAAACTTACATGGATAAAATAAGAATTCAGATAATGAAATATACTATTAGCTATAAAGGAAAACGAATACTAATTTGAAATTATCAGAAAAAAAGCATACTATGGAAAAGAAGATAGAAAACAGACTGTAACAAATTCGGTAATGGAGGTCTTCAAGCAAGATTGGAGGTAAGGCGTCTTGAAAGAGCTACATGAAAAAAGTGAGTGAAATAGAGAAGGAGAGGGCGCAAGGCAGGGAGAAAGGAACTGAGGAAACATTTGTGATGGGAGGACTTGGGAAAACCAAACTGAAAGTGGTAGCAAGATTTCTTTTATATGTTGAATATATTCAGAAGGGTAGTGCTCATGGACTTGCATATTAAGCTATTTAAGAAATTAAAGGAATTGGGCAGAATTACTTCTGGATAACTGTTTCTGGTTTTGAAATTATGTCCAAGTTGTTGAGATTTTTAAAGACTAGGAAAACACAGTGCTGACCCTGAACACTTAGATATAAGTCAGCTTTTGTGGCAGAAGTTTTTCTGACCAAAAGAAATAAGCAAACCTCTGAGGTAAATATTGAGTATTGGTTTGTTATATATAAATAAAACTGTCTTCAGACTATTCATTCTCTTTTATTCGACTATCAGCAAATAGATACGCATTGAATATGCATTTTGATTGTATTCTTCATGGCTGTACTTATTATCAAAGTAGGCAAATGTATTCTTAATCTGTGGTCTCTCAGCCTAGCTGAGCATCAGCAAGCTATAAGGAAAACAAAACAAAATCTAAACTCAGGGGAATGGGGAAAGGTATAGCCCAAGTGGTAGAGTGTGTGCTTGTCATGCGCAGGGTCCTGGGTTCAATGCCCAGTACCGCCTCTAGAAATAAACAAATAAACCTAATTATCTCCCCCCATAAATAAGTAAGTAAGTAAGTAAATAAATAAATACACACACACACACACACACACACACAGGAAAGGGAAAAAGTGCCACAGACATGTAAAAAATAACACAAGACTTGTTAGAACTAAACTCTGGGGAAACAGGAAGGATTAGAATCAGTAAGCATGAACAGCCATAGCTTCCCTCCTTTTCACATCAATATAGTAGTCCTTTTTCAACTAATGAAAAAAACCTGGCAAAAATGTAAATCAAAACAAAGTGCTCTTGATCTTCCTAATGACCTTTAATCTGTCTCTTTTCTTGAAACTCTTCTTAATGTAGCTTGTTTAACTTAAAGTAAGACCTAGGGTTACCTATCAGGTCTTACCATTACTGGGGAAGGACAAATCCCCACCTTTACTTGCTGTTCCCCATCTTTAAGTTTCAGTTCTAGCTATTCCCTTTTCTGAGAAAAACTTTTAAAATCAGTCAAGTTGCTGTGCTCGCATTCTCGTATCTTCTAGCCACCTGCTCCCACCTCCCCTCTATCAGAGTTGCCCTGCCTCCATCAGTGACCACTCAGTGTCATTCAGTGGCTTTTCTTCTCATCTCTTGAATTCTTTTCTTTTTTCTTTCTTCTTCTTTCTCTTCCTCCTCCTCTCCTTCTCCTTCCTCCTTCCTCCCTTCTTCCTTCTTCCTCCTTCCTTCTTCTTCTTCTTCCTTCTTCCTTCTTTCTTCTTCTCCTTCTTCTCCTTCTTCCTCTTCCTCCTCCTCCTCCTCTTCCTCTTCTTCCTCTTCGTCTTCTTTCTTCTTCTTCTTCTTCTTTCTTCTTCTTCTTTTTTTTTTTTTTTTTTTGTTAGAAATAATCCCTTCCCTTTGAAATGCTCTCCTGGACAGCTTTAAAAATAGAAAAAGTTCTTACATGCCCAGATAGTTTCAAGAAAAGATGCTTCTTTGAAGGTAACTAGCTGAATATATAGCAGCTTTATGATCCTATTAAAATCAGTGAGAATGTTTGCTTTTAAAAAAGCATTCTTCTTTTGCTTAGCCTTAGTAGTTGATCATATTAATTTAGTTTCATAAATGTATTCAATGCCTTTTATGTGTTAGGCACTGTTCTAGGTGCTTGGGATACATAAGTAAAGGCAGAGATTCCTGCCCTTGTGGACTTTATATTCATTCATCAAAAACTGCATAATTATTATATGTTTAGTATGTGCCTGGTTTATGTGTGACTTTTTGAATAATCAGATATTTGTTCCTAGTGCAGAATTCAGCATGTGTCATACTAGTTGCCTATTTCCAAATCTCCTGATAGCTGCAGTTAGTGTTGTATTAAAGCAGTGGCCATATGTAGTTATATTTTTTGTTAGAAATATTGAAACAATGATTATTTATGTAGTTTGGATTATTTCTGTTTTATTAACATTATTTCTATTTCTACAGTTTGAATTCTCTCTGGTCATAGATATATACTATATATTTGGCTTAATATCCATTAGAATCTCTTAAATACTGTATCATTACCAGAATAATCAGTAAAATAAGGCTAGTAATCATGTAGTGTTAGGAATGACCTAGCTCTTTTTAAGTGTCAGTCTGTAAAGATAAATAGTGTCTAGGTTTTTAAGAGAGGGGAGAAGAATTTTTTTCTGTTATGGCTGGCCAAACAGATGGCTGAAGGTCAGCTAGAAACATTGAACATTGGTTGAGTTGGATAATATGGTGAAATGTGTGTTAGAGACTGTTGAATATTAACTTTAATTTGTGTGTATGCATGTGTAGGAAGAGATACTCCAGATTCAAAATCTTATATAAATCATTGTACAGAGTAATTTGAGCCAAAATAACATATAATTAAACTGTTTGTCCTCATTTTGCTTGCAGTGTTGGAAATAGCAGGATGAGCAGGTCATTGCAGATGTTGTACAGTAACTAGGACTGGTGGCAGTGGAGATAGAAGTGTGTTACAAGTGTGTGGATTTTGGAGAGATTAGAAAAATAAAATGCATTAGACTTCTTGATGGATTAGTAATGGATCACGTGGCAGACAGTAATGTCAACAATAACTCCTAGGTTTCTAATTTGGATGAATTGTGACAGACACTGAGACAGGATATCCTGTAAAAGAGCCAGGTTTAGGGAGAAAGAATATGAGTTCTAATTTGGGCATGTTGATTTCTGGAGCTCAGAATACATGGGCATGGGTGGTAAAGTCCAGAGACGAGAGTGAAGAGAATTAGGTCACTGAGGGAGAGTGGAGAGAGAGAGCTTAAAACACTTAAGAAGCTAACAGGGGAGAAGCAATCAGCAGTGGGGTTTCTGAGGAAGGAAAAAGAGAATGCTTTGTCATTGAAGCCAAGGGAAACAAAGTGGTCAACAGTGAAATGATTGGAAAAATGTCCCTTGAATTTAGCAGCGTGGAGAGAAATCATCTATTACTTAAGTGAAAACTTTCTAGGAGAAAGAGACAAGCCATGTTGAGCTGAATTGGGGAATAAATGCAGAGGGAAGACATAGGGATAGTGAGTATACAGCACCTCTTTTGAGAAATGTGATGCCCAAGATAGGTGTCAATATGGTATCTAGAGTGCTGTGAGGGGCTGAATGAAGGTTTCTTTTACATGGAAGTTATTTATTGGAGTTTTAATTGCTGTAGATACACAGTGATGACTTTGATCTCTATATAACATGTAACGTGTAATATATTTAATTACTTTGAATTCCTCTTGTATGATGTTATACATTGTGGGACGCATAAATCAGAGTATTTTCCATTTAATTTCATAGGAAATGAGCTTGACCATTTGCACACTGTTGTTTTTAGTGAACAGAGTTTTTCTTTTTACACTAACAATACAGAAACTCTGCTGTTCTCACACCACATATGTTTTTCCTATTCAAAAGTGTTATCAGGACCAAATAATAAATTACAAAAAAAGATCCTTTTATGACTGATCCAGGCTCTCGTGGTGCGGTATTCTTTTGCTAATCTTAAATTTAGCTGGATAGCGAAGAAGTGGCAGCTGGAAGGACGTCTAGGTGTCACATAGTTTAATCAGGTGTAGGTCTCCTCAAGAATGATTAATACTCTTTCTACTTGAAATACTTTATGGCATATATGTAGCTATGGTGTTTTTCCAAATTAACTAAATTTATATTTTAATTTGAGTCCATGAGAGAAATTAAAATACTTGAAATGACTTTTGTGTGTGTATGTGTATGATTATAAAAGAATTCAAGATTGTTGTAAATATTTCAAACAGCACAGGAAAATAAAAGGAATACTTTTTATTACATAGATATTTTGGAGTTTGTTCTTCCATATTTTTTTCCTATGCATGTCAAAAGCAGGTTTCAAAATAGTATGTGTTAGGGAGAGAGTGTGAGAGAGAGAATGTGTATTTAAAAGAATACCATATATACTATTTTGAAACCTGCTTTTTTCACTTAGCTCGCATAATTATGTTCTTTAATGGTGCAATAGCATGTTAAATCATATAAGCTCTGCCTCCTTTTACTTTGTCTTGCTTTAAGCCTTGACAGTATGGTCAGTTCTCTAACTCAACAATATACACGTTTTCCTTGAAGAGGCTGAAAGAAAGCAGAATGGATATAAATTTGATAGTTTATTAAAAATATCACTGAGCTGAGATGAGTTTACTCAAACTTTTGAGTTATGGAAGTTATTACAGTTTTCCCAAGATAGGATTATGAGAGAATGAGGAAAGCATGGAACATATTTTCAGATGAAGGGCATGCCAAAACTGAGGTCTGGGCTGGAGTTGGAAGAATGTGTAAAGATAGAGAAGTAGGTAAAGTAGATGGGAGGCCAATTTTAGAAAATAGCCATAATTGTTTCTATGACTTTTTAGGCTTAAAACTTGAAACCAGAGGCTGGGATGATATTAGACCAAACCAGACTACATCATTAAGGTTTGGAGTTTGGATGGTTACAGTAGGATCAGCTCTAAGACATCAAAAGTGAGGAGCAAATACAAGAAGAGATAAAATCAGAGCAAAAAGTTGTAGACCATAGCTCCAGGTTCAAGCTAGGCATAGACTGGGAACTACAGTTCAGTTTCTTGTTCAGCTGGGCAGAGGATCATAGTAGCATACCTACTGTGTGATCATTGACTTCGTGACAAGAGATATTTGTTCCAATTCTAAACACCCTTGGGAATGGGTAAGGCTGACAAGTGTATGTTGCTGGTAATTTGGTTAGGTTGTGTAAGTTTTGTCAGAAAGGGCCAGGTCCTTTCTGTAGGGTGCACTTTGGGCCAGGATGCAGGGGTGCAGTCAAGGTGTGATAGGCCTCTGATTCGCTTTCAGCATCCCTTGCCCCCAACCCTTGCCGTAAACACGCCATTAGCTAGCTTGCCGTACGTTCATCTCAGTGGATTCAGGTGGCTCTTTTTAATGCCTTGAAATGCTGCCTAGAAATACATAGTTAACGCATTCATTATTATGAATAAGTTCATAGGATGATTAAAACAAGTAAATGAGAGGAAGGAAAAACCTTTCTTGTGGGTGGAATAACATGGTTTGTCAATAAAGAAGATATGATCAAGGAAGAAGAGTTGAAGATACCACTGAACTTAAATGCTAATATTATTATTTCATGCCCCATCCTCCACTTTTCTCCTGATCCAGGCTTACACCTTTAAAGAAACTCATTAATATACTTTCCATAACAGCAGCAGTTCACATTGGTGAAGGGAGTATGAATGGTTTATTTTCTTGTTTTCTCAGGCACAATAACCTTGGTGCACGACCGAAAGGGCTGTCCACTCTGGTGAAGAGTGGTGTTCCTGAAGCATTGAGAGCAGAGGTATGGCAGTTATTAGCAGGCTGCCATGACAACCGGGCAATGCTGGATAGGTACCGACTTCTCATCACAAAGGTAGGAGAGCTTTTCATATTATTCTTATGGGACAATGTATTAAGTAAATCCTGCTTTCATAGCTGCAGTAAGTCATAAATGCTTTGAACGTCTTTAAAAACTGTATTGGTGTTGTTCAGTGAATAGCTCTGCCTTTTGTTTTGAACACTTGTTGGAGAGCGTTAAACAATGCACTGTAGTCGTCTGTGAACACTTTATGCCTTGGCTGTCATTTTTCGTTCGAGTGACTTTATAATAACTATTTACTAAATTGAAATATCCTTATATCTCAAGTATTTTCAGTTAACCTTTCTTATGGTATGAGATTTATATACAGCTGTACACAGTATAATTATATGCTAGTATAATTTTAAAATCAACTTAAAATGAAATTGTAAGGCCTTCTGTACCTGTGTAACTTTATACTTAAATGATGTGGATAGTTTGCCCAGATCCTTATTCTGTCAGGAGCCTCTGGTTCCAATGTAAATTCCTTTGCTTATGTCCAAAAAAATAGATAGATGAGTGGTTTAAAACGATGGCTGTCACAGGGTGTTACATATAAAGATTGCTTAAAAAAATACTAATCTATCCTTCAAGCAAAAATTAATGTTATGATAATGGATGACAAAGTGACTGCTTTTGGGAATAAATTCATGTTATAGAGAAGGACATTTGAAACATTAGGCAATTTAAACATCACTGAGTTTGTGACTGAAAGTTACATGCATGCCTTATTATAAAACTCTTACCATTTTCTTACTTTAAAACCTGCAATTAGAAATTTCAGACATGTTTAAAACTTGTGCAAATAGTTGTAGAAAATTTGAGACTAATTGTTACAACACAGTCTGAAAATGCAACACATTCTGATTTATTCTTAAGAATACTTTGAGAAAATGAGTAATCTCCAGCCAGATTTCAACAAAATGATTGTTGGGTGGGACTGAAACAAATGATGCACCTCTGCTTGGATCCATGGCTCTTTGTAAGTCTTTTTCAGATATGATCATGATTAAAATCATGAATCAAAAAACTAATTTCAAGAAGTTTTCAAATTGTCATTTCATAAAGTGCTAAACAAACATATTAAAAAACACTCATATTGAATGATTCTATTTATATGAAATGTGTAGAGTAGACAAATCTGTAGAGACAGAAAATAGACTAATGATTGCCAGGAGCTCGGGGAGGGAGGAAGTGGGAGAGGCTGCTAACAAGTATGGGGTTGCTCTTTTGGGGTGATGGAAGTATTCTTGAATTAGTGGTGATGGTTACACAACACTGTGAATATACTAAAAACCACTGAATTGTACACTATAAAATGGTGAATTTTATCTTATGTGAAGTTTATCTCAATTGAAAAAATATACAAACTAAAAAAATTTTAAATGACTCATATTTGTTACTTAATAGTATTTTTGTAGCATTTTTGTGAAGTGAAAGTTTTTTTCATTCTTTTTATCGTTTTTACATTCTGTCTACATGTCTATGCTTATTCATATTAATACAGTAGCATCTGTGCATAATACAAATAAATAATAAAATACATATACCTATATTGGAAGTTTATGCTCAGACATTTTTATTGACCAAGGTATCTGAGCAAAAATGTCCAGAGACCATAACTTTTGGCATCAGATAATTTTTTCATATAATTAACAAACTGTGTACTATTTTTTTTTTTTTTGTATTGGGGTATAGTCAGTTTACAATGTTGTGTCAAACTATGTACTTTTAATGGCTGTTCATGGGGTAGCAGCTACTGCTCTATCCCTTCCTACACTATGAGGCTTTGTTGATTCATACCTTTCAAGATTTCAAACTTTGTGAGAAAAATAAAAATAGTCTCCCACAATATTATTTATAAGCCCCTGACAACACAGTACACACACACACACACACACACACAGACATACACACATATACATGTGATAAAAGCTTTGCCATGTATACCAAGCACCGGGGTAGTTTTGAATATACAATTTGCGGGGAAAAGTTTAAGATCAAGGGAGAGAATGACAGAAAAAATGTTTTCATTGAATACAGTATCCCCAGACTCCTTTCACTCTGTGCTTTTGTTCAAGCTCTCAAGTCATAACATTTCTGTGAGAGGAAGTACAATGGTATATTTAATTTCATTGTCTTCCTTGATTCATAACCAAGATAATAAAAATAAGACGAATAATGTCAGTATTTTAAAGATGATTGTGTTCTTTCTCTGTGCTTTTGGGTGGATATGAGACAGCAAGTGTTTGTGGTGTATGTGGTGAATGTCTATAAGCTTAACCAGCCACTCAGTAGAAAGAACATGTACACCCAGAGGATTTTCCATAAGAGGTGCCTGCATATTTGGTATTTTCTGGTCATGGTTCAGCAGCTAGTAGTGCCCCCCTTTGGTCCAGTTAATTTTTCCTCTCTTATTAAAGGAATGGCAAGATTTCAGGGTCAGTTAATGAAATAGTTCAGCTTGATCAAACAGACTTGCTTTATAAAAATCCTACCAAAGACATCGGATTCCATAGGGAAGAAGGAATATGAAGTATTTCTAGAAAACCTACTTAAGATTTGGCTTCTGTGAAAAAGTAGTCTGTTTATCACTTAATCCTGTAGTAGCAGTGCTCAAGTCCACAGTTTGAAGCAACAACTCACGTTCTGAAGCAGTCTTTTCAGGTGAGGTGGCATACAGCCAGCAGGCTGCATCCAGCCTCGAATATGCTTTGTGTAATCTGCAGTACAGAACGTTAAAAAAGAGCATACATTTCTGACTCAAGTTTGTGCTTTCTGTTTTGTCATAGACTTACTGCTTTTTATTATTTACTCTCTGTTCTTCATACATTGTAATACCTGTCCAGCTCTCAAATATATTTGATTTTGTGACTCCATAATATTAGCATATGGACCGTTGCCTCGGGGGTGGGACCTGTCACAGCGTGGTTTTAGCTGATTAATGTCTACTTCACCAGCAGACTCTAAACTCCTGGGGAGCAAGGACCACAACTATTTTACTTTGTGGGATACCCTGTGTCTGTTATAGGGCCTGGCATATACTGGATGATCAAGACAATTTGGTTTTGTCCCTCTGAAGAGGGATTTGATATCGTTTGTTGACTTATTTATAGTCATTTATTTTTTTTTTTTAAACCCCTAAACTATAAGCCTTACATTGTGTTGTGAGTAAAGCTGGTAAAGTATAAGCACACTGTCTTTTTCCCAGGAATTTTATCATCTAGTTGGGGAGAGCTATAAGCAGTGGGTTAATTTGAGCAGCAGGTTCTGATGTGCTTGCCTGTGTTGTTTTTTTTTGCCAGGGAGTAGGTAGGAGCCACTCAGAATTACTGGCATAGAGAGTTTTATAATGACTAGTTGGGGATGTAGATTGAGTCATCCTGAATCTTAGTAGGTCAAGGCTAGAGAGTAATGCTGAACAGGGAAGAGGGCCGGGGTTACAGTGTGGAATAGTCACACGCTCAGGTCTTGTTGTTTTTGTAGTGTAATCGACAGAAAATACAATTTTGCAAATCTTTTTGACTGATAGGAAAAGACTATAGGGACAAAAGGTTTAAAGAGGATGAAAAGCTCTAGACTAGATTCAGGTGAAGATGACCCAGGACAGGGTCTGCAGACTATCTGGAGCTGAGGACCAAGCAGGATCATCCAGAAGAGCTGTTGCATTTAAATCATGGAGAAGTTATGTTGACCCCACCGCCAGCATCCAGGAGGCTTTTGGGTACAACTTGCCCTGGTAAAAGTGGTAGCTCCACTTCGGGAGGAAATGTTGGTGCTCACTATGGACCCTGGGCTCAGATTCCAGGCTCTGCTGATTCCTAGCTTGGGACCCTGGGCAAGTTCCTTAACAATCCTTAGTCTCAATTCTCTCATTTGTAAAATGGGCTTAATAATGCATACCTTACAGAATTGTCGTGAGGATTTAGTAAGATAATTCATGTGAGGTACTCGGAGCATGCCTAATATGTGGTAAGCACTCACTAGTGATACAGAATGAGGAACATTGTAAAGCAGTGTATGTTTCAATGTTAAATGAATGGCACAGAAAAGGACTGTAGGAAATACATTGTTTACTATGGGTTCTTGATGCCTGTGCAGATTTCAGGACATCCATTTGAGAAATAAAAAGAAGGAAAACAAGATATGTGTAACACCCTACTATTTACTTCTGCCACTACTACGTTCTTTAATTTATCAAACATTAAGACGTCTTCTGTGTTAGACACTATGCTAAGCACTAGAGATACCAAGGTGAGCAGCACTGGTATCCTGTGTGGTGGGAGTTTACAGTCCAATGGGGGAGGCATTCCGGAAAGCAGAGGAACGTGGTAACATGGCTGAGTGCTGGCCAGAGGTGTGAGCAAGCTGATAAGGCGGCACAGAGACTGAGGTCGCCCATTCTGCTCAGGAGCAAAGCCCAGGAGGATGTGTTTAGGCTGAGGCCATGCCATGCCCAAGACCCAGAGATGTGAAAGGTCCTGCCGTGGTCAGAGGCTGGGGGAAGTCCAGTATGGCCCATGAGGACACTCTAGACTGTAAACTCGAAGTCAGCAAGGATTGTGTCTGGATTTTTCTCACCGCTGCACTCTTAGCACGCAACCCTAGGACTGCCCTCTAGTAAATGCTAGAAAATGCTTACTGAGAGAACTGGTGGGTGTGTGATGGGCATCACATCTAGCACTTTCATATGCCCTTTCCATGTGAACCTGAACAGCTTCAGTGGTGTAATTCCCATTTTCACCATCAGTGAAATAGGTTCAGAGAGATTAAGAAACACACAGTTACAGAGTTAGTAAATCCATAAAGTAGAAAATTCTAAGTTCTTTATTGCTTATCATTGAAATTTCTGATGTTATTTCTATTAAATTAGCATTCTTCCCAATATTGAGGTCATCTGAAGGGACAATGGAAGGATTGTGACCTTGCTGCCCCATAGAGGGAAAACAAGCAGAATATAAAGCCTAAATCCTCTAAATTGAGGATTAAATCCTAATTGCTGGCTTGAGGAGCCACTGAGTAATGATCACATTTTCACACATGAGCCTTATGACATCAGGGAGATTGTGTATGTTTTAGGGCAACCTGAATTTTATATAGCTTTACAGAACTGTACGTGTAAGTTCAGTAATTACATGGCATGTGTATTATAGTTTATCAAGTCTGCTGATCACTACTTATATAACACAGCAAATATCAGATTATAGTTTTTTTTTTTTGTAGAAGTAATCTAATTTATAACATTCATACTTTATGCTTTGTTAAAATTAAAACAAGTTCTTAATTGATAAGCCATTTCTTTCTACCACTCGAACTTGGTTTTTTCCCAGACAGATCTTCTTTTCAAGAAGTATGCACGTGCGCGCGCGGGCACGCACACACACACGCACACACACGCACACACACACAGAGTTTCTTTTTAAAGGATTTCAGTTCTAGTTCAGTTCGGCCTGGATTTAAGTCTCACCCTTCTCATGTATTATCTTGTGATTTTGAAAACTTATCTCAACTTTGTAAGCCTCAGTTTCATCATTTGTAAAGCAGGGATAATAATCCTACCTACTGGAATTGTGGGAATTAAATAAAATGACAAAGTGCTTGGCATCTAGTAAGTAGTCAAGATACGAATATGTGATAATAGTAATAATGGATATTGGTGTTAGTGTATATTTCTACTTTAATGTGTTGGACAACTTGTCACATAATTTTCACAAGAGCACATGATGTAAACAGCAGCTGATGGAATTGAGAAGTAATCTTTTTAGAAATATGAAGTGTTACATTTGTCTTTTTCTGTGTTTTTTTTTTCCTGGCTAGTAAATATCATGGCACCCTAAAACGTGACTAGTGATTATCTGAATTATCGTTTTAGTGATTACGCATATTCAACTGTATCATAAAGTCAAATGATCTTCTCTAAAAACCACTCCTAATGACTGCCAATATAATCAAGACTGCAAGGCAGGTATTAATCTCATTCACTTATCAACTCACTCATTCACTCAGTAACTCTTTATTGAGCATCTTTTATGGGCCAGGCTCTGTGTGGTTTCTAGGCCTTTGCAGATAAAAAGGGCTCACAACCTTGAGGAGCATGGCCCAGGGAAAGCCAGGCCTGTACACAGATAGGTCAAGTATATTATGATTCAGGTTATAATAGGCATCTTAATCAAATGTGTGGAATACAAAAGAGGTAGTGACAGCCCTGCTTGGGTGAACCAAGGAAGACCTCATGGGGAAGATGATACGTGAGGTGGGAATTAAATATGTCCGCGTAGGATCGGAGAAGGGAGTAGAACATAGGAGTAGCTTACGTAATGGTTCAGCTGCCACATAGTGACTTAGCTTGGCTTATCCTGGAAGCCTTAGGAAGTGAAGTCAGTGTGCTCCTTCCTTCCCTCACTCCCACCTCAGTCGGCCAGCTACATCACATCCACTGTCTGTGAGTCAGTGCTGGTCACCTTGTAAAATGGGAAGAGCGTTACTACAATTTTATTCTCATTAGAATAAGTATGTGAAGTGAAAAACCTCAGAAAACATGTCACATCAAAATGATATATTTAATTGGTCCCCTAGGGTTGATGTAATAGAATTTTAACAAGTAATAATATAGTGTCTATTCAGTAAATGTTTGAGTACCTGTTATGTGCCAGGTACTGTGCTAGGATGGTAATGCATGTTAATTTTTAAAATCAGTGAACTGAAAAATACCATCTATCGATTAAATATGAAACAGTATAAACTTGCAAAGAAGAAGTCTAATTTGACCAAGTACAGAGAGAGCCTGGGCTCAAACCTCTATCAGCAAAAAGGGCAAAGTTGGAAGTATGACTTTGGTAGTTGGCTGCCAAAAATCCTTTTCGGAATATAAATAAAAAACAACGAGAGTGGCCTGTTTTAAGACTCTGCAAGTTCTCTGCTTTCTTGAGCATTGTATGGACACATAAAACTTCACTGTGTTTATTCTTGTCAGATTATTGGTATTGCTCAGAGTAAAGCCTGTCTTCTCTCTGTTCTCCCGAGTATTATTGTAGCAGATGGCTTTTAGTAAAACATGTAGCTAAAGGAAAATTTTTACTCTATTTTAGTGGAACGTACTGTAATTATAATTACTGGATATTCTCAAGAGGAAATGTTTAAATTGGTATTTTTCTTATGATCAAATAACATTGAGTGAGTAATTTAATTGAAAAGTCAAATTATGGTATCAGTTATATATATATTTAATTTGATAAGTTTTTCACAACTAAATTAAACTCTGTACATCATTTAGCCAGACAGGTATTTGCTTCTTTCTTTACATGGTTTATTTTTTTAAAAGTCAATGCAGTATCTTAGTCAAATAACACTCAACCCTAGTTTTGTTGAGAGGAAGGGCATTGCTTAATTACATGGCTGCTCTGTTCTCTGTCATCACCTTGTCTGCTTGTAGGAAATGAGCTTTTTGATAGAATGAGGTTATTCCTGCTGCGTCTGTACCATTGATGTTATGAAAGTCACAGACTCTTGTACTGGTATATTACTGGTGTAACCATAAAATTTATAAAAATTTCTCCAGAAAATTTATAGATCTTTAAAATTTATTAACCAAAAAAATAAGAGGGGCAAGGACACTGAAGAGTACTCAGTGTGTTGTAATGTAAATGCCTTAAACATGTAGATAAAGATAGAGGTCTTTATTAAAGGAAACTGAGAATCGTGAAAGAGATTCTTTAACAGGGAAGGGTATAGCTCAAGCGGTAGAATTCATGATTAGCTTGCGTGAGTTCCTGGGTTCAATCTCTAGTACCTCCTCTGAAAATAAACAGGCAAACCTAATTACCAACTCCCCCCTCCCCCTGCCAAAAAAAAAAAAAGAATTTTTTAAAAGAATGTACTTTTTATTTTCTCTTCTCTTGCGTAATAAAGGCAGTGGTTTCTTACTACATAATTATACCTTTGCTTATTGTTTTTTCACAGCATAACTTTAATCAAATTTTCTTGGTCCTCATGTCCTGAGGTCTTTCGTTTTCTATCATATCAATATTGACACCTGCATGTATAAAAACTACAGTTATATATGTGAGTCTGAGGCTAAAAGTTTTACCCCCAGCATCAATAAGTTTCTGTAAAAAATTTAAAATATATTCTTAATTATTTTCATGTACTTAAGTGATAATGTTCTGTTTCTAGTAATAAGTATTGTTTTTGTTATTCTTTAAACATAGTAAATAGTTTTGAGGTAAATTAAGGAAAGGATGACTTTCTAATGAATTAGAGTAGGTGTACACGGTTTTGAGGGAAGACTTTTGGGCTTGTTGAGCATAGATCAGGGGCGTAAAAGCTGTATTTACATCTAGACAGTTAAGGATAACAGGAAAGCTCTGATATTTTCAAGAACCCAGGATTATACTGTGACTCCTGGATCCCAATTTCATAATAACTTTGTTAGACTTATCTGCACATACTTAGGAGCATATGTGTGTTTTATTGGGTAATACGGTGTGATGAGTCTTCTCCAGGGCTTTGCTTTGCTTTGATTTACCTTTCCATTCACATTTATGTTTAGATATGTTTACCATTAATTAGCCTCAAGGTTAAAAAAAAAAAAGAATGAGGCAGCAGATACCTATGAGGCAGGCACCAAAAACCCTCCTTCCCAAACATATTACAGGATTCTGCTTGTGTTTTGGTGACATTTCTGTTGGGTAGTTTCTTGCTTGATTACTGCATGAATCTCTTGGCATCTTTTCTTTCTCTTTTTGTATCTCTTTGTAGTTTATATTTCTTTATCTCTCCATTGTGTCTTTCATTCTCTTCATTACCTACCTCCCTTTCTTAACTGCACATAATGTAGCTCTGAAAAAGTGGTTTTTATTATTTGTCGTTTTATATTTGCTAGGTGTCATGTTCCCTGTGAATTTCTCAGATTAGGCTGCTTCTTACTTGCGTGACTTTTAGTTGATTTTTAAACTGACAGTACAGTGGACTGTGTCATGGTAGAGCAGAGAAACTGTCATTTTGTTGTACTTGGTATCCCCAGAGCCTGGCATTAGCCCTTAATAAATATTTGTTGAATGACTATATGAATTAAATTCTATAGGTCAGTGTTCCATGACTGGGAAAAAAGTAGGGGTCAGTGGCATTATAAGTGAAGAACTGGATTAGAAGTTACGAATTTTTTTTTTAAATAGAACACTTCAAGTTATGGACCAGAGCTGATTAACTGAAGTCTCACTTTTTTCATCACATTTAATGAGTGGCTCTTAGGGACCAGACACAAGACTAGTCATTGAAAAGTTATCTTTTTAATTTATTCTTTTTTGTTGGAAGATAAATAATTACTTCTTTTGAGCTTATGGAGTTGATATGTAATTGATAATATGCACACATGGAGACCCCCAAATGTGGCAGGAGTATGTCTCCTATGGCAGACTCATCCTAGATCCTGCTTTTTCCATCAAATAGCAAAAAATAAACAAATGGAAAAAGAAGCAAAAGAACCACTGAGTAAATTTAAGGTTATTGTAGGCCTTAGAAAAATTCAGATTCTTTGTGAAATTTCTTGAACTTCTTCTAGAATGTGCTAGATAAATACCATGTTGGGGATATTATTGCTATAAAATGTTTTCAGATTTTAAAGCTTTATTCCATAAACTGGCTCTTGGTTTAATTAATATATCCATTCCATAGAGTGTTTCAAACTAAGTATTGTATTGAATTCAATATGTTACAATTTTAAAAGAATAGTTATACCATAATAACATATTATGATTCTTATTTGGTTCCTTTTTTTCTGTATTAAATCTTTACTTTTTCTAGCTTTACAATTAATTTTATCACTTATGCTTCTATTAAGCCTATAACAGGCTTTAATTTTTTACACACAAACATTTTTATTTCTAATGAATGATGAATAGACTAGGTAAAAGTTGCTCAAAACTTTTTTATTCCTGAATTGGAATATTATGGGAGAGCTTTACTTGTTACTACTGTCAGAATAATTCAATCACTTCTACCCTTTAAGAGGATGATCTCTGACATGTTTATAACAGCTACTTAATCTTTTAATAGATGAATGATTTTTTGAAGACAGCATCATGAAGCCTTTATCTTGATACCTGCAAAAAATGATGTGAAAAGGAGCAATTCCATTGAATGCTTTAAGCCTTCAGTTCTTATTTGAAAAAGTATAATTGTAATTTTTAATTGAAAGCTTATCTTAATTTTTCTACCCATCTGTCTAGTTGGTTCTTACGTACTCTAAGTAAGGTTCCTTCTTTTCATACAGATTATTTAATTGAAGTCTGAGGCTTTCTTACTTAACTTTCTAGGGACCTCAGATCTTTACTTTGAGAAGTTTTTTAAAGCTCAAGTATATGCAAAGATGATTTGGGTATGTTTATAAAATTTCTGTCCCGTTCAGTCCTCTAGAGTTTATCATGCAGTCAGAAGGGAAATTGATCTTTGTTATGTACTATTTAAAAATCAATATTTTCTGAGTAAATAAAACTGTAGCAGAACCTTAAATTAAGGAGATGAAGGAATTCCTTTAGATAATCTGCACCTTCTTTTTTCCTGTTGAGACTGGTGAGGTACCTCTCCACATGGAGCTATAGTTTTTCTAGCTCTCTTTCACTGAGAAAAGACCCTTTCCCGTTTAAACAGAAAACAGATCGAGCTTGATCCTAGGGAAAAGATGACACTTAGTAATACCACGAGGGGAATTGTTGTTCATCCCAGTGGCACAGTGTAGTCTTGCATTAAGTGTTCTGGGACTAATTAATCAGGAAATGATTCTAATTAAAAAGGAAACTGCTCATCAGCTGCCTGCTCAGGCTATTTTATGGAAAGAAACTGTAGACTCAGCTACTTGCTCTCTAGCCTCTAGCAACGTTATTTAATTGCTTATGTCTCAGGTGAAAGGGGTAATTTAAGGATTTCTAGCAGATTTTATTTTGTAGTAATAAACTGTGATATTTAATTGACTTGTTTTCAGATGTAAATTTACATAATAGCAATAATTTTGGAGTTAGAATATTTTGGTTGATCTGCAAGTCTTGTTAACTTGTAAATCTTACCATCTTTTTAAAATTATGGAGCAAACCATGCTACATAGAAAGAATCTTAGTAGACAACATTTGAATATGTATGTATATATATTATATATAACTTTAAACAATTATGCAAGATCAAAATAAACATAAATATTGAACAACTATTAGTGAATTTATCTATTTAAATCATACTGGCATTTCTGTTAGCTTAACAGTTTCTTTGACCTGACTTACTAAAGTCATCTTAGAGAATTACTGACTATGAGAAAGTCCTTCATAAAGGTATCTGCTTTACATACGTATCATATGTCTTGTTTCTCAGGCCTGTTTGTGTTTCTGTGGTGATTAGCATATCCAGCATATCAGATATTTCTTAATTTACAAATTGATTATGAACTGCTAATGAGAACTTGATAATTGTTCCTAGTTGTTTTTGTTAATTTTACTTCCTATCTTTTGATATTTGTCCTAAAACATATACAGAAGTTTATTAGTTTCTAAAATGGGCAGTAGTTGGACAAATTAGAGAGATAAGAGCTGGAGAACTACCCTCAGTAAGGGTTTGAATTGTAGACTTACCCTCCCTCGTATCCTTTCCACCCGCCCACTCCCACCCATTGGCACACGGTAGACTCTGAGCGTACTTTCATGAAGCTATTTTGAATTGTGGCCCTCTGGGGAATCAATTTATTCTGTGCTATTATTTCAAATCAGTTATAGACCAAGATGGTAAATCTTGTACAAAAGATTGCTGGTGCTCCACAATCTGATGTTTACAAACTTCATGGCGTGCTTAGCTAGGGCAAGCGTAGTCTTATGAATGAAGGAGTAGTTGCTTTCTTTAAAGGTAGATGCATTTCTATTAGACTTGTAGTTTGTCTATATTATATGTGATACATCTGATGAGAGCAAGACAGTTTCTTGAGCAAGAACAGTATTAAAGCCAGGAGTCATAGCTTTTATTCAGGTTTTATGTCTGGGCTAATTTTTGTCTAAGGGTTTTCTTTGAACTTTGGGTGTGTGGATTTGTGTTAATTTGCATAACTCATTTACTCAAATGTTCACTTATTTGAAGTATTCTCATATGATTATTTAATACATTAATTTAAAGAATTGATTTAGGAATATTTATCTTTGTGACTTATCTACGGATTAGATTGATTTCAGGTAATAGTATTACAAGTTAACACAGAAGTCTGAAATTTGGGGGAAGGATATAGCTCAAGCGGTAGAGCGCATGCTCAGCACCCAGGAGGTTGCGGGTTCAATCCCCAGTACCTCCTCCAAGCGGAAATAAATGAAGAAACCTAATTACCTCCCCCTCAGAAAACAAACAATACAAGAAGTCAGAAAGTTTGAATACTCAGCCCAAGGTTAAATGTGTGTCACAACGGGAAATAAAAACTGGACTTACTCATAATTTATCTGTGGTTTCTAATTCTCTTTTTAATGTTTTACTTTGAACATTGCTTGGAGCATAAAGTTGTAGCGAATATTTCTTCTGTATATTGTGATAAAACTGTGGGCTTATGAAAGTTTTCATCAATAAATACTGCCTTCTGAGACTAAACACTAAAGAGGCATGGCAGCACATGTGTAGAACCTGTTTTGTTTGTTCATCTGGGTTGCTCACCAGTGTGGATACCTACTCTCCTGGGTGTATACGTGGCAATGGATGAAAATGGTGCTGAACTCCAAAGGGGTGCTGAACTGTTCCAAGTTAGGCACTCAGTCACTTACTTTTCTTAGGTAGCAGGTCATGTTGGGATTCAGCAAGGTAGTGGATGTTATTTCTACTTACGTTGTTTGTGGAACTCTTCATAGAGTGATTTTATTACCATTTAAGAGAGATTCTTTTGGTATTAAATTCTATCTAGTTTGTACCAAATTCATTTGCTGTCTTAAGTCACTAACAGTTCTTAAATGTAGGGTCCTTTGGTGGCATATTAATACTTTGAGAGAATGGTTATAATTAAATCATGACTATGTCTTTATTCTGGAGACAGGGATATTCTTTAACAATGCCCGTAGCAGTGAAACATCCTTGAAAAACAAGAGAAACCCTGTCTTATCTTGGTAATTTTAAGGGTTGTCTAAGATTGTGTGATGCTTCAGGGGGCACTCCAAAGAGTGTTTAGTCCCATGAAAATATGTCAGTACAGTTAAATGCCAACATTGTGTCACTTTGATCTTATGTAGAGTATAAACTTAGAATACAGTCTAAGAGGCCAGTTCTATATCCCTCTGCAAGTTTTGGTTTAATTGTTAAAGCACTAGGTCAATTCTTGATAATCTATTTTTGGTTTGTTTGCACTCAGTTTTAACTTCACCATTGCCTTTTTTTTTTCTTTTCTTTTTTTGGTCAAAAACATTATCTAGGACAGACCTCAGAATTTAATGGGCATTCACTGTACATCTGGATCTTGTTAAAATGCAGATTATGATTCAGTAGGTCTGCTATGGGGATTGCGATTCTCATTTGTAACCCATCAGATGATGCCACCAACACTATTACTAGTCCACCAACCACAGTTCAAGTAGCAGGAGGCTAGGTCCTAGACCTTAAACTGTAAAATGTTTCTGAAATAGTTTTAGAATAATTATTAGCTCAGTGAATGAGTGTAATTATTTATGGTTTAGTTAAGAAAGATAAATATACTAAAAAAGTCACAATATAGTTTACTATTTATTATAAAATAGTTAAAATTTTTTATAATCATGGATCACCCTCGTTAATAGATTAAAGATGGACAGATGAGACAATACAGTTTAAAAACTAAAATAGTTATGCAGTAGTTCATGATGAAAAGAATACTATGTAAGTACATATAAATTGGATTACACATAGTTGCCAGATAAGGTTTATGATTTTTTTCCTTGGTTTATGGAACAAATAAATCAACTGATACTTGGCTTTTACTTGATGGAGAAGAAGGAAAGTCAGAGAATCAAAAGAAGTAGATGAATCTTTTGAACAATTTTGCTCCCCTGGGTTTTGGCTGTCCACATTCACTTTTGATTCAGGCTTCTTCTTTAATTCTCAAAATGTATGGAGCCTTTTAGGTTTTCCATTTGAGTTTAAGGAACAAGAATTAAATTTTACTTCTATCTTTCTTCATTCCTGTACTCCTCGACCCATCACATTTAAAACTGCAATACATCTTACTTTCCAGGAAGATAAGTCCTGTTTCCCATTCCTTCCGGCGAGTTATAGTGGAGAAGAGTCTTACAGTGAAAGTCAACCATGTTAATTTGAAATATTCTATCATGAAAATAGTAGCTCAACACAGAGTTTAAGATTATTGGAGGGCTTTTTTTTTTTTTTTTTCCTCTTTTTGGAAATGGGCGAATGTGTAGCCAGAAGGATATTGTGCCAAACAGTCCTCTGGGAAAAGCTAGCCAGTGCCTTTGCTGTGGAAGTGAAGTTACACACACTAAATGCATTAACCGCCAATGCTTCTTTATTTGTATTATCTTTAAATCATTCCCCGAAAGAAAATGAGTTTAGATGTTATTCATGACATATTTAATCACTGAGAGGCATAATTATATGAATCTTAAACATACTATGTATTTATCTAGATTATTGATTTAGAACCATTAGATTGAATGTTACTAATTTAATTTGTGAGGGTGCTTTTTTGAATGACACTCATCATTCGAGACATGTTTGGGATTATGCTAAATACCCAACAGGACTTACAAACTAGCTTATAATTTTCATTTCTAATATACCCTTTACTCTCCCTTTTATGCTCCTTAGTTTTATCTGAATATCCAATGTGGATTCAGGTTTTGTTGTGCCAGAAGCATATATAATTTGGAGGAGAGGGAAGGGAAGCTTTTTAAGGAAAATAGTCTTTTTGTGTGTGTGTGTGTGTGTGCAAATTTTATCAACGCGTATAATGTTGTGAACATATTGGTGGGACCCTTCCAGGAAAGAATGAAGCTTAAGCTAAGCTTCATCTTCTACTGGTATCTCAAACTGAAAAAATACTTTGTAGGTTTTTTTTACTGTTACAACAGTAACTTTTTAAGTGATCTGCCCACTTCTATTTTTTCACAACCCCCCTTCCCTACAGCTCGTTTTCAACATTGTGGCCAGAGAACTCTTTAAAAAACTTCCAGAAATGCATTTGGGATAAAGAACAATATCCTGATATTTATTATTATTTTCAGTTTTCTTCATTCATTACTGAAAATCCGTATTTCCTCTCTGCTGTCATTTCCCTTGAGCCTGAAATAATTTCTTTAGCATTTCTTATGGGTAGGTCTGTTTGTAACAACATAGTTTTCCGTTATTTGAAAATGTCTTTACTTTGCTTCTATCCTTGAAGGGTATTTTCCCTGGATATACACTATTGGGTTGACAGTTTTTTTTTCTTTCAGCATTTTAAGTATGTTGCTCCCCCCCGCCTTTGGCTTCCATTCCTGTTGAAAGTAAATGATCGTTTTAGAGTCGATATCATGGGCATGTTACCTGTGCAGTTGCATAGGGTCCCAAATTTAGAAGGGCTCTGTGATCGGTTACATTTTCTTCTGTTGCTGTCTTGAAATTCTTAATAGTTTTGAACAATGAGGGGGAGGGTGTAGCTCAGTGGTAGAGTGCATGCCTAGCATGCATGAGGTCCTGGGTTCAATTCCCAACACGTCTACTAAATAAATAAACCTAATTACCTCCCTCCATTAAAAAAAAAAAAAAAAGCTTTGAACAGTGAGCCTCGTATTTTCATTTTGCACTGACACCCACAAATTGTATAGCTGGCCCTGCATCATTCGTATCGTTGCTCCCCAGTATGTTGTATGTTGTCTTTCTTTGGCTGCTTTTGATGTTTTCTCTTTCACTTTTCTTTTCAAAAACCTGACTATAATATGCTTAGGCATGGCTTTCTTCATGTTAATCCTGCTTGTGGCCAGAAACCTATGAATTCGTGTCTTTCACCATATTTGGAAAAATTTGAGGCATTTTTTTTTTTTTGAACATTTCTTACTCCTTGATTCTTTCCTCTACTACTAGGATTCCATATATATTGATGTCCACTCACATCCCTGGAACTCTTTATTTTATTAGCTTTTTATTTTCTTCAGACAGGATACTTTTTGTTAATCTTTCTTTTAGTTTATGTAACCTTTTATTTATTTTTTAAATCTCAATTCTTAGTCCATCCAGTGAATTTTTATTGCATTTTTATGTTCTAGAATTTTCATTTGGATTTTTTTTTCAATTTCTTTCCTGAAATTTCTTCTCCTTTTATTAATTGCAAGTATAGTTTTTTCCCCGTCACTGAGCATAGTTATAATAGCTTCTTAAAAGTCCTTGTCTGATAATTTCAACATTTGAGTCATCTTCAGGTTGGCTTCTGTTGATTGCTTTTCCCTTTGCAAATGGGTTACAGTTTTCTGGTACTTGTTTGTCAGATGATTTGGGGATTCTCTTCTGGAAATTGTGAATGTTAGTATTGAGCAAGCGTTTAACTTTGTTTTACTTAAACTATAAACTCTGTCTTGCCTATGGTGACCAGCAGCCCAGTTCTCACTTCAGTCTCTTTACTTGAACCTACCAGTTTGTTATTTGACATATGTATGCTTGGTTTGGGGATTACCCAGAGACTTGGGAAGATGTTATACACAGAATTTAGGGTTCTCATTCTCTGGCTTTTTCTTTTCCCCATTATTCCAAATGCAGACTTACCTCAGCTATTCCCTTTCTCCAAGTTTGGACTACCTCTCCAACGTCTGCCTGCTCTTTTTCTCTCTCTAAAGCCCTCAGTGGGTTGGGTTTCTTTGTATTTAGTCTAGAGCTCATACTTGGTCTGTTGTGGGGCTTACCCTGTCGGACCAGAAGTACAGCTCTTGTACGTATCAAGCTTCAGTGCTTTTGAAGGGAAGCAGGAGTGATTCTGCTGAGGTTTACTAGCATACTGTGCTGAAAAGGTAGAAATTTTGTAATTTGTAAAATTATAGTTACAGTATGAAATCAACATATATTTAAATATAAATACTAATGATATATAATACTGACAGTTAATAATTTTCAGTATTTATTATTTAATTATTAACTCATTAACTCATTTAATCTTCCTGTATGAGGTTGCCATTGAAGCACACAGATTTTATATAAGATGCCCAAAGTCATAGTAAACAGTAGAGCTGTCTGGTTTAAGAACACAAGTTTTAGATTACTCTTCATAGGGAAAAAGAGCTCTTTGTGGTTTCTTTCAGTTGGGAGACTTGTATATTGTAAATCTAACAAACAATAATATCTTCCCTGCCTATTGCCTTGTATCTAGGCTGCCTTTGCCTGATTAATAAGGGTTATCAGATTTAAGTGATCTTTAAACATTTGAACAACATCCAAAAAATGTTTTAAGAATAGAAAATTAAATTCATAATACTAAGAATTATCATTTATATTTATTTCATAGCTGTCTTTGTCCATTTGGGCTATTACAACAAAATGCTATAAAGTGGGTAGCTTATAAACAACAGAAATTTATTTCTCACCGTTTTGGAGGCTGGGACTTTCAAGATCATGACACGGGCAGATTCAGTGTCTGAAGCCCACTTCCTGGTTCATAGGTGGTACCTTCTGCTTTGTCCTCCCATGGTGGAAGGGGCACACTTTCTTGGACCGTGTTTATAATCACTTCCTAAAGGCCCCATTTCCTAATATTTCAAAATTGAAATTTCAAAATACGAGTTTTAGTAGGACATAAACATTAAGTTCATAGAAATAGCCCTTCATAGTTTATAAGATTTTTTATATGTGATTTTATCCTTATGAAAGCCTCATATAATGCTGAGTTAGGCCAGTAATAACTCTCCTCCCTTTATTGATGTGAAAATACAGGCCCAAATGAAGTTACGTGAAGTAGTCTTATGTTGGTCAGGTATCCATTCTTCTTGGATTTAAATCTGCTTTAAAATATTTTCCTTTAAGTATAATTGGTAGAAATGACATTTTTAGTGTACTTTATAATTTTTTTGCCCAAATGTTTTGTAAATATTTTCTCATTTAATATTCCAACTAACCACGTGGAATAAACAAAACAATCAGTGTATTACCTTTTTTTCAGATGAGAAATCAAAAGAACAAGACCTTATTTGTATAGGATGCATAGTGATAATTACAAGATCAGATGCTATAGGCTGGATCTGCAGCACTAAGTTCTGGGTCAATTCCTCTAGACAACACTATCTTATTTTGCTTATAGGTGACTATGACAGTGCACAATATATACTTACCTCACCAACATTTCTCCATAGTATCCTTAGACTGCATCTGACATTGTGGGAAGGACTTAACACTTTATTGAATCGACAGATAATGAATAAAAATAAATATTTTGTCACTATCACCTGATGTCTTTTGGACTTTTCTTTATTCTCTTCTGGAAAATGTACTATGAATAAAACTGCTTTTTCTTTATCTCAAAGTGAACTGCAGTATTTCCATAGTACAGGTGCTGTGTACCTGTTCTTTGCATTTTGAATCAACTAGTAAAAACATTTAAAAGAATTCTGGGCCAATGGGGCTACTTAAAGGCTAAGTAATATGCTTTGGGATAAAAATGCATTATAAATATATTTAATAATTTTTCTAAAGTTCCTTTATGGAAGTCTTGTGAACGTTTCTTTCTTTCTTTGCTCCTTTTCTTCCTTTCCTTTCTCTCTCCTTCCTTTCTTTCCTCCCTCTTTCTTTTCCTAGCATAGAGTACTGTTCTGTAAAAGCTATATTCTGTCTTCTGCCAAGTCCTCAAATCTAATTTTGGAGCAACTTCTGTAGGTAATTTAAGTACAGAAGGCAGACTAAGTGTTCATTTTACTTTTGATTTATATATGACATCTGTTTAGAACTAAACTTTGTCTCTTTTCAGAAACAGGAAAGAAAAAATTATTTTGGGATATGTAGGCCAAAGGCAAATGATCTGAGAAGTAAGTACCCTTTTTCCTAAAGGAAAAGTCACTTCAGTTTATGAGAAAAGATGTATCTGACCAAAATCAAAGGAATTCAAAAAGAAGTCATGATATATAGTAGGCTTTCAAGAAAAAGTTTACTGAAAGATGAATGAAGGAAAAATGTGTGTCTACATTTTTTGGCCTACCTAGAATATAGGATGTGTCTTTTTTTTTTTCTGTCCTGACCCACTGCCAAAGAGAGGTTGTGAAATTGCTGTATTCAGTAGTGTTAGTCTAGAACAAGACATGCTTATGGTGTGAAAGTAATAACCTTTATGTGTCTTACTCTCAGACTTCATGCCCTTAGGGTAAGTAGAGATACTGGCTCATAGTTAACTTATGCTGCTTTGCTATTCTCAACCTGGCATTTAAAATTAGTAAACTGCAGATTTAACCTTCATTTATTCCCTTGAGTCCATGTTATTTCTGTATTTTTTTTTAGTTATTAAATACATTTTGGTAATGGTAAAAATACGTATCGTGTTGACTTTTAGAAATGTTTTCTATACTTTTCAGACTTTAATGTAAGTCGTCTCAGCCATGTATACTCAATCATATTTTACATAAATAAATAATAACTATATTTTAAATCAAAATTGCTGGGAACAGGTGCTGAGTAATTTAAACCACATTCAATACAGTAATCTCCTTGAAATCATACTCTTTCTGAAGTGTCTTATTGCTACTGTGAAATAAAAACAGGAGTTAATTCCAGCCTTTAATGCATTTTATTGACCTGTAGGTAGCATCATTTACAGTACACCTTTATGTTCTATTTGTGCCCATGATTAACACTTTATTAGCATTACTGTTGTTGTAAAATTGTAGTATACAGTTGGAGTGCAACCTTTGTAGAAATAAAATAAGTCAATGTTAGGAATATGATTTAACATTTAGAATAGAATGGTTAGGTCATCTTTGTTGGTCATTGTAAGCAAATAGTAGGGACTTTCTATTACCTTTTTTTATTTTTATTTTTTTCTGTTTCAGTTGGTAAGGAACACTGCTATATACTGAGTATTATTTGAGACGTGTAGGTCATCACCCACAGCACTGGGAATCTTCTTGTCATGCTGAGTTTTTTCATTGGAATTTGTTATGGCATTTGCTGTATATAGGATTTGACCTGTAATAACCAGCAGATCCTGTAGTATGTTATTCCTTAGTAGTAGTTTTCTGTAACTATTAAGTCTACAGTGTTTGTGTTTCAGTTCACACTTATAATATTCTTAATAGGCGCCATTTTGAATGTGAGAATTTCAGGGCTCTCAGGAAGTTTAACAGAGTATCTAGTGTTGCTAGTACACTCTTCATATGGTAACCATCTTATTTTATAAATGAGACAAATTAGACATTTGGCAATGATAGAAGTCAAGTGATTTTCTCCGTGTTGTGCGATGAGTAAGTGAACTAGAGCTTTCTCCTCTCATTTCCAGTAGCATTTGGCTGAGACGTGAAGAGCGTTTGCAACAGTTCTGCTCAGAATTCTCACAAACTTGAATTCTTTTGAAAAGCCCCCAAAATATAAGAAGCAAATTAGACATAATCTAATATTTTTTATTTTAATAGATTAAAAAATAAATAGAACGAAATGGAAACAAACACCTTAGCCTGATTGTCCTGTTTATTGTCTTTTATTAACGATGGGGTTTAGACTGGTGTTTTCCACAAATACACTTAATTCTCAGGTTACCTAGTAGTTGACTTTTTCCCCTTGATTTTGTTCATGTTGGTAAACTCATTTTATGCAAGGTTAAGATTTATAAATGCAAAGAAAGACATTTGAGGGGTATTGGGTAAATGGTTTGTCTGAAAATTTCCAAAACTTTTTAATACCCATTTTCTGTGCAGACAAAAACCTTAACTGTAGTAGTGCTTTACATCTAGTTTATTAGGATGCTCAAAGGATTAGAGTTATAATTAATTTCCATGTCCTTAGAGGGGAGAAATTTTATTGGTGGAATAATATTTGTAATTTTAACTGTTATTACTTGAAAGGCATAATTATACTGTATGTTACTATCAGTTAGCCACTGTCATTCTCACGAAGTTCTGTAAGAAATACTTCATATTTAATACCTTTGCTCTTGAATGACACCAATAATTTCATTTCCCTTTGGGGCATACAACTGTTTCCAGCCTACTCAGTGTCATGTCAGGGCATAAAATCATCTTGACAGAAAGTTCTAAATTATAAATAGTCCCATAATGACATTCAGCTTGGGCGGTACATTTATAAAAGGAGTTATTAAGGAAAATGTCATTCCAACCCATTGCTATAACTAGAAACCTTCATATTTCTGTAGCCACCTTTTGGTACAAAAATTTGGTGATATTTGCATATGTAAGCATTTAAACAGGATTATTAAATTTACAATTATAAAGACATACTAGGGATGTTGGATAAATGGTTTCCTTCCTAAACATTTAAAAACTTTTGTATTATAAATACATTATAATGCACATTTTCTCCCTGTGAAGTCTGCTGCAAGACTGGAGTATTATGACTCCAAGGTTTTGATATTATTTAAAAGGCATAGCACTGGAAAAAATATGGTAAAAGAAAAAAGAATCAGGTTGATTTATCTCACTGCTATTGTTTTTGAAATTCAAGTTTGAATTTTATTTTATGTTTTAATTGAAGTATAATTGAGTTACAATATTGTGTTAGTTTCTGGTGTACAATATAGTGATTCAGTAAAACAAACATGGTTATGGAGGGAAAGGGGGTGGGAAGGGATAAAATGGAAGTTCAGAATTTGCAGATACTACTATATAAAAAATAGATAATAAGAAAGTCCTACTGTATAGCACAGGGAACCATATTCAATATCTTACAATAGCCTATAATGAAAAAAGAATAGAAGTATATTCTATAGATACATATGTATTTATATATATCATTGTTATTTTATACAAGATTTCAGAGTACTGGGTATTGAATAAAATTCTATGCGTACTTTTTCCTAGTGTAAATACTGATTATAAACTACTTGGTGTTAGTGTTCTGATTTTTAAATACCCAATTAATTCTGCCTTACTGGCCCATTTAAATCTTTTGAGACTCTACTTTTGTCCCAAAGTATATTTTTCTTTGAATAAAATTATATTTTTTCAAAAAATCTTCAAATTTTAAATACCTGTATTTCTATGAATCATCTTTCTATATTATTGCTTGTGTATCAGGTTATTTCAGCTTCTAAAGGTAGAGATAGGTAGGAGAGACTGAATGGAAACAGCAGTGACTGTAACGTTTGTAGTATGAGTTCATGTTGCAGAGCCACACTTAGCAAGCTTCAGCCTCTGTTACGGTCACCTCTGTAAACATCCCCAGCATTGCTGGGTTGAAGCTGGCATTGTGGAGATGTCAGTTATTAGATTAACAGGAACAGTTAATCTCTGTGGATATGTGTGTGTGGTTATCTATATGAATATTCATTTTATTTAAAGTCCTGTCCCCCAACTCAGGAGTTTGTAAACATTGTTGTGTGGTGCTGCTTAGTGGGGCCAAAAATTACCCAAGCCAACCGCTGATCCTTACTTCAGTCTCCTAATTCAATTTTTAATTACATTTTCTTTGACCTCAAATACTTCTCAATAGAGACATTTTCTTACCAAGCTTCTGCCAGTTTAGCAACATTTATTCCTCTTTTAGGCATGTCTTGAAAACAACATAATAGGTTTATTCTTTCCTTTCTCCATTTCTGTCTCTTAAAAGTGATTTCTGTCAAAGGTTTAATATTCTGAGTTGTTCCCTGTGCTACCTAATCACTTTAGCCACTTAGCTTTGAAACTGCCTGGTGAAAAATAAAGTTGTACTGGCAGATATAGGTCAATTCGTTTGATTTCTCATTTTCCTCATTCCCCTGTAACATGACCCAAGGATGATGAGACAGTGTAATATTTTTAGCTTTCTTTTGAAAAGCTTGATGTCCTGAATGAGTTTAAGCCAGCCTAATTTCTGATATTTTTAAGAGAATCCTGCTGTTTTTTTCTAGATTAGACTCTACATTTATAAAATAATCTTTTGTGTTGATATTCAGCAGGAAGGAAACACAGATCAGTCAATTTGATTTATTTAGCAAATATCACTTTCTAACATGTGCCAGGCACTCTGCTTGCCACTCAGGGTAACAGTAATGAAATATATTTTCAGAAGATCTCATAACCTAGTGATGAGATGGTTAAATATACTTAAACCTTTTTGGGTTGGTGAATTAAATTGATAAGTAAATTATTTTAGGTCCCTGAAACAGAATTTTAATGATCTTGTGGTCAGTATATCCCTGGCCTGAGGGTTTGAGGGTTTTCATTTAATTCCTTTCTGTTGACATTTCCTCTTCAATCATATTTTTAATGTGATCTTGAGTAAGCCATACAACATATTTATAAAGTCAGTGATGTCTGTTTATAAAGCATTATGCGATCTTTGGGGGGAAGTTCTGGGTCAACAGATACAGTACCTTTTAACAAACATGCTCTGAATATCTGCAATTGAAGCACTGTGTGTTAGGGTCAATGAGCGATATAAAGAAAAATGAGAGTATTGTTTAGGCCTTGGAGCTGACAGTGCAGGGCATGGGGTTGAAATGGGGTGTAAGGGAAGTTTGTGGAGGAGGAGGTGACAATCAAGACATTTCTTTAGTGCTTTCATGTAAAAGCAAATGTATGCTTAAATGAGCATCTTATGATAATTATATTCTCTCTTATAACTTTATCTGTTCAAATGATTTGTAATTGGATATTTTCCATAAGCTTAATGGGCACTGTAGACTAAAAAATTGTTAATTTCTTACTAGTCTAGTTAAATGTTTTCTTTAGCTTTGCTTCCCTTTCACTTATATTGCCAGAGCACTTAATTTGAATAATACGCCATAGCATTTCATGGGGAAGGAAATCCTCAACAATCCCCTTCTACCAGTGTTGACTATTAATATTATTTCAGTATTCCCTAAGTATGTAACATATGAGATATAAAATTCAACTCTATACTTTTAGCTTTCATGACTATAATAAATCTAATAGAAGCAAACTATAGAATCAAGAAAAATGTGCATTTGCCATACTAATGTTATGGATGAAGTTATTTTCCTGAAACTAAATGGCTGCTCACAGTGTGCCTGTGATCCTGATAGTTATAACACAGTTTTTTTTGAGCTTGGCATGCTGATGGGGCCATGTGCCTTCAGATGATTAAGTTTTCCCAGCACACTTTTCCAACCCACTGGAAAAATTTATTTGTATGGTGTGGTGGTAGGTCATGTGACCTTCACTTACATCATTTACATATTAAACCTCTTTATGTTCTATTTTCTCAGCCTGCACAAACTAAGAACTACTTGGCTCCAACACAGTGGTAAATGCCTTAACAAATATTGGCACCAGTATTGCATAATAATACTTTGTTATGAGATCGCAGTCAGATTATCAGAATCTACTTCTAGTAAAGCTTTTAGATTGTTGTGGAAACAAAAATTGAAAATTAAAAAGTAGTGTAGAATATTTGTGGACCCCTAAAGAAAAACTCTCAAAGATTCCTTGGACTCCAGTTTGAGAAATATTATAAAATGTGTATTATATACATATATGTAGACACTATATCTGTGGCATAAACAAGTAGAAATCCAACAACTGTTATAAAATTAATCATACAGGTACTACATGGATATATATTACTATATTGTTAAATATAATCAAATTAACTATTGAATAATTTACTTTTGTTTTATACATACAGTCTAAGCACTTAATACAGCCGTGTGACATTAAATTAGGTTCCTTTTCTAGTGTTTTTGAGTGCTTATATTCTTTTTTGTAAAAGCTTTAAAAAGATTTTGTTGGATAATACTAATATGGATTAAGAATAAAGCAAGATACTGCAAATCGTTCATGTAAAGGACAATAACAGTTATTTATTTTAATAAAAAGCAATAGAATTGCATTGGCCTCAGGATCAAAAGAGTAGTGGTCATCACTATTCATTTTCTTTACTGGGTAAGGTAGGTAAGGGAAGAGTTTGTGCTTTTGTAATCATTCTCTTTCTGTGGAGTTGTCGGACTCCATATTATATGTAACAGGAGACATTCCTAGCCAACAAGTACTGCAACTCCCCTTTCTAGTTCTAAGGCAAATAATGGCCCTCTTTCCCACTGAGCCCAGTGTGAGCTTCTCAGGTCGTCATCACTAGCTCACAAGATAAATCTCTGCTAGTTTAAAAATAAGCCAATGGTTTTAGGGGGGAAAGTACTAAAAAGCAGATGGATACAAATAAAGCAGAAGGGTATCAAGGAGTCTATTTCCAGCTAATTCTCTGAAGTCCATAAATGCTAGAGAAATGTGCTATGTTAGCACTGTTTGCTATGTTACTACGGTTGTTACCTGAATCTTGGTCATTAGTTACTAGAAAGAAACAAAGGAAACTGAAAGCAAAGACTTATCTTGATTTTCTAGTGCAAAGCATGTAAATTTGAAATTTTAATTTCTTAATCTCAGCATCTCTGAGAAAATAATAAATTAATGCTACTTCCTGGTTTAACTCCTTCAAAGATCTTACCACTGCTTATAGGACCTTCATGAATTTTCTCTTGATAATCTCATTATATTCCTTTATTGCACTTATACATTTAAGAGATGGCGACTGGTTTTGGTTCATTCTCTACTAGACTGTCTTGAACTCTATGAGAAAAGGTCCTAGAACCTTGTAAAGTACCTGGCTTGCAGTAGGCCTTCAATAAAATTTTAATTCACTCGAACTCTTAATTGGATGAATCTGGACAGAGTGCTTTGACAGTGAGTAATTTTTTCCCCCACTTTTAGTGTATTCTGGAGCAGAGCAGTGAAGACTGGAGGTAAGAAACAAGTTAGAAAACCAGAAAAATCCAGATTTTGTGCAAACTCTGAATAGTTGAATTCAGTTCAACATGCAATTACTGAGTAATCCATGTTTCCTACTATTCATGAAGTTTGGTAACTTGTCATGGTTAGCAGTTGCATTGTTGAATATGCATAGAATGATGAGAGATATTTAGAAATATAAGAAATATTTCAACTGTTATGCTGAAGTTTTTTTATTTTATTTTTTTTAAATTTGGACTCCAGAGACAACTTGTAAAGACAAGAGCATGAGTACTTCAAATTTTCTTTGAAAACTGAGTCATAGATGTTGCATTTCAAGCCAAGTAAAGGTTTGATTATTTTACACTTCATGGCTTTTTAAAATTCCAGTTGCTATAACAACTTTGATATTTCTTTATTATTTTTAGCACTTCAGTTGCCATAACAATAAGATATCTTAAAAAATAGCAATTTTCTTTTATAAGGGAAAAATCTCTTTCAATTAAAAATGAATTTGAATCAACATTTCTTTCCTATAATGTGAACCCATTATTTAAAATGTAATTATGCTGTTCTGTTTTCATATAATTTTAACAGACTTTCCCAGGAAATACTTTAAGGTTCAACTTTTCCCCTTTATGTTTTTATTGTACAAAAGTTAAAGGGAGGTGACTGTATTGAACCCATTCTGTGAGATAATATTTAATATTTGATGGGATTTCATTGATATAAAAATTTTATTGAACAGTTTAATTTCCAGATTTGTTGTTGGATGAAGGAAAAGGAGAACATGATTGATAGATAGCTCTTACATGAAAGATATAAGAAAGCTTGGAATTTCCTTTTCTCTTGTGTTATTTTGGATTGTGTTTATTATGTCCATTGCCATTCTAAAATAGTTACCACCTCACTTACCTGGAAATAACTGACAGCTCAAGCCTGAGTGTTGGCACTTTACTCATAGAGCAGTACTTCTGTTTACTCTTGAAGAAAAAATTCTTATAAGCTTAGTTTATGATATTTAATCCTCTAGACAATTAAAGATAGCAAATTAGAAGAGGAAGGAAGAGGACTGCTGTATTTATATAGAGTCAGAAAATATAGGAAGCTATGTATTCTTTTCTAGGCACCTGGTTACTTGTAGAAATTAAAGTCCCTCTTGATATTCATGTACATTGAATACAGCAGCTACAAAGGTATGATTGTATCAAGACAGTATTCTAATTGACATTAACAGTGATGATACGAGCCTACCAGGCAAACATTAAATTATGTTCAGAGTTCTCAGCTTAAGAAGGCAGAGGAGTAGATGATACATCTTATACAGATTTAAATGTAAAATTAGATAAAATGAAATAAAATGAAAAAATTAAAAAGGGAAACCTTCAGTTTTCTGGGAATTGCAGGATCCATGTAACTGAGATTTTTATGGACTAAGGTTTGGTAACTTTTATATTACCGTGTTGCTAATCACATAGATTTCCTAATATGCACAGTCAGGTTCAGGTAATGTATTTCTTTTAAGAAGGTGCTTTAAAAAAAAAATGTTGGAGGGGATGGCAACTCAAGAGAAGAATGAAGGTATTATTTTTTAATTTCCTAATCTGAACAGGTTGCTTGTGGGTGTGGTTTCTTAAGGAGAAATGATTAAACAAAAAGCCTGTTGGTAGTAAAGAGTATGTTTAACTTTACTATCAGTGAGCTTTGGATGAACAATTGCCGTGCACTTTTCCTGGTTTAAGGAACCAGGAAACTTTAAAAGTTCTTATTACCTTGATTTTAAAGATGGAAGCTGCAGCACATGGAGAGCGTGACACGCCCAAGGCCCCAGCCAGTGCAGACGCAAATCTGACTCAATCCAAAGCCTGTGCTGTCTCTTCTCTAGGTCACAGTCTTTCCTGGTCTTCAGACTTAATACATGTTTATTAAAGATAATAACATAGCTTGGGGAAATGGAAAGAAAGATCTTCCTGTGCATGTTTTTATTTTGTTGCTCTGTATACTATTTTTGACCAATTAATTTGATTTTAACTATATATTTTATATTTGAGGGTTTCCCCCACTAAGAGTTAGACATATACATAAATTAGTATTTTCTTTGTCCATTTTCCTTTGTGATTAACTAAAAATAATGGATTCTCTCAAAGATTTTTGCCTTCTCGGCCAGTCGTGTTAGATCCCAGCTAGCTGAGGCAGTCTCAGAGTGTTGTATAACCGGCATTTAATAAGAAGTCTTTTCTCACTCAGCGTCTCACTTGCATCTGGGCTGTTGTGTCTGTGAGTTCAAACACTGAGCCGTGAGTCAGGTACAATGACTGAGAGAATGTGAAAGGAAGCAGAGGTTAAATGTACTTTGTCCAGCAGTATCTGTTGTTTTAGACGTGTCAGTGGCTTTTATCCTTGATGGGGCATTGCTTTGGAGGATTCTGGTATTTTCCTTTCTTAAACAATATATATTATTTCCTGGCAATGGCTTAAAATTCACTCAGATAATTTAGGGTTCTAATTTGGTGGTTTTGCTCAGAAATGGAGCACTTGAAACAAGCAAATGCTATCATCTTTATCATTCTTTTTGGCTGTAACTTACATATGGGTGAGATGCACAGATCTTAATTGTTGTACTTTGGTGAGTTTAACATGTATGCATGCATGTAACCCACAGCTGTTAATATACAGATTGTTTCCATCATCCCTGAAAGTTTCCTTAACACACACACACACACACACACACACACACACCCCTGCCTATTCCAGAACTTCATTGTATGGGTATATCACAGTTTGTTTATCCATTCCTCTGTTGATGGATGTATATGTTGTTTCTAGTTTTTGGCTATGAAAAATAAAGCTGCTTTGTACATTACTATGCAAGTCTTTTGTGGATATATGTTTTTGTTTCTATTAGATGGGATTGATGGGTCATAGGATAGATTTGTTTAATGTTATAAGAAACTTCCAAACTGTTTCAAAAATTTTGAAATTAGGCCATTTTACATTACCACTGGCAATTTATAAGAGTTTCAATTGTCCTGCATCCTCTCCAATGTTTAGTATTTATCAGTGGTTTAATTTTATCCATTCTAGTGGGTATATAGTGGTACCTTATTGTGATTTTTACTTTGCCTTTTCCTGATGTCTGTTGAGCTGAGCACTTTTTCATTTTCTTGAACGGCCTTTTGCATATCTCCCTTTGTGAAGTGTCTATGCCAGTATTTTTCCATTTTTAATTGGGTCATTTGTGTTTTTATTAACAAGTTGTAGGAGTCAGTTATGTATTTTGGATACAAGTCTTTTGTTAGTTGTATGTTTTACTAGTATTTTCTCTCAGTCCTGCTTACTGATTTTCTTAATGACATCTTTTGAAAAGCAGAATTCTGATTTTGGGTATGATTTATTAAATTCTCCTTTATAGTGATTGCTTTCAGTATCCTATGAAATCTTTGTTTAGTCACATGTGGAGACACTCTTTCTAGGAAGCTTTATTTTAGAAGTATATACTTACAGTTTTACTTTTTGTGTTTAGGTCTGTGATCATTTCAAATAAATTTTTGTGTATGTTATGAGGAAGTGGTCTAAGTTTATCTTCCTCCAGATATTCAGATTTTTCTAGTCCTCTTCACTGAAAAGATTTTCTTTTCCCCTTGGCTTGTTTTAGAGTTTGTTGAAATTCAGTCGGTTTATGTTGGAACTCTGTTCTTTTCAGTAATCTATTTTTCCTTATGCAAATCTTGATTAATGTAGCTTTATCATAAGTCTTGAAATCAGGTTGTGCCAGTCCTCCAACTTTTTTTCAATCCTTTCCCAAGATTGTTTTAGCTATCCTAGGTCCTTTGTGTTTATATATAAATTTTAGATTCAACTTGTTAGTTTTACCAAAAACCTACTTGGATTTTAATTGGAATGGTAATAAATCTTTAGATAAATTTATGAAAAACTAACATTCTTAAAAATATTGAGTCTTCTAATCCATAAAGATTGTGTGTCTCTCCATTTGCTTAGGACCTTTTACTTTTTCCTCAGTGACATTTTGTAGTTTTTAGGGTAGAGGTCTTATACATCTTTTATTAAATTTGTTTATGTTTTCTTTGTTTTGAGGCTATTATAAATAGTTTATTATTTTAAAATTTCATTTACTATTGTTTGTTGCATAGAAATGCAGTGATTTTTATTCATTAACCTCGTATCCTGACAAAATTTACTCATTAATTCTAATGGGCTTTTGGGTAGATGTTTTTTGGTGTTTCTTTGTATACAGTCATGTCTTCCTTTTCTTGTATCACTTAACTGTTCCCTTGTCTTGCCTGTTATACTGCTTAGGACCTCCAGAACATTGTGCATAAAAGTGGTGAGAAGACATCTTTGTTTTGTTTCCAGTCTTAAGGAGAAAGTATTTACTCTTTTACTGTTAAATATCACGTTAGCTGTAGGTTTTCCCATAGTATCTATCAGGTTGAGGAAATTTTCTTCTGTCATGCCACTAACTTAACATTTGTTAAATATCTTTAATTGTTGATAACTTGTCTCGTAATAAAATGAAGTTAACAATATAAACTTGTTTTCTATTCTTGAGGAGTCATGAAATCGGTGGATTTTAATATGTGCCACTTTAGAGGGTTTATTTTTTTCTTAGCACTTAGACCAGGTTGCTTTGGTATTACATTTGATAGTACATTTAAAATACATTGATACTGCATTTTGTGGCATTTGTCATTCTTAAAATGGTAAGTAAATAATCATTATCTCTTGCTAGATACGATTTTTCAAAGCAATAGTCAAGTATTCATATTGAATTGCCTTTAAGTAGAAGTATAGATGAATAACATTGCCCTTAATTTTAATATATTAGGAGGCCAATTATTTTCCCCTGGCAATTTGGTCATATATTTTATAGCTTTCTTGTGAAGCTTTTATGTCATACAGGAGATTGATTGCAAGGAACTTTGCATATTCTGAGCTTAACAGAACTGGTTATTAGTGTTTTGTCTTCTGATAAACTTTTCAAACTAATTTGTATGCTTTAGGTTAAAATTATACTGAACACTTATTTGTTCAACTCCTATTCTGTGCCCAGTCTGTGGTGTAGGCACTGGAGGTATAATGAGGAACAAAACAGACACTGCTCCCCTCATGGAGCTTGCAGTCCAGGCAGGAAAACAAAATTGAATGAAAGTAGATATAAACTATAAGTATGGAATCTGGTCTAATCTAGGAATTTGAGGAATCCAAATTAACTAAAAATAGAATGTGATGGCATAGTAAGCAGCAAGTACAAAGGTCCCGAGGCAGCAAGGACCATAGCAAATATGTACGGGACTGGGGGAAGGATGGAGCGAGGGGAGGTAGACCCAGTCTAGCCAATCCCGATTAAATAGAAGAGAAATTAGATTGGATATCTATATGGAGACCAGGTTTTATAGGAACTGTTAGGATTTCATCCTAAGGGCAGTGTGAAACCACTGAAGTATTTTAAATGGGAGTGATGTCATCTGGTTTGCATTTTGGAAAGACTATTCTGTCTGTTTTGCACATTGTGGATTGAAGAGAGGCCACAGACAACTCAGGGAGACCAGATTGAAAGCAGCTTTAGTAGTCCACACACAAGATGATGGTAGCTTGCTCAGAGTAGTGACAGTGGAGATGGAGAAAAGTTAACAGATGGCAGGAATAGTTGAAGAAATAAATAAATTCTGAATTCATAACACCTTTTTGTACCTTTTAAAATATGTTTAGAAAACTTTTACTTTATCCTATATTTGTTTTTTATGATGATAATGATTTTTTTATGACAGTGCAGTTCTCCTTGAAAATCATTGCCTACTGTTAATCCTATTTACCACTGATAGCTAATGATCCTCACTTGCTTTGCTGTTTAGATCCAATTGAGTAGTTGCTTAAATGTTTAATAATAAAGTATTGGTACATATAAAAGAACATACAAGACATATATAAGGTATTAATGAAAAATTAAATACCTGTGATGTATCATCTCAAAAAGTTATGCAGTTTCAGCTGTTAGAAGTAATTCTGAAGTAATCCCAAATAATAATTCCTCTAAGATAGTTCCTGACTAGCATTCATCTGTTGAAAGGAGTAGGGGTGGTTGATAATGATTGTACTAAGAGTGGCAATGATAAAACACCTAATGACCCCTGAAATGAAGAGAATTATGCCTAATATGAAAGCAAAGGGTGCTTTATGTAATGAGCTATGTAAATACATAATATTAATACTCTTGTTATTAGAGCTTCACATTATAAATTAGTTTCTATTATAATCAGATCAGAAAAAAGAATGGAAAGGAAGAAAAGTGAAGGGCTAGTAGAGTCAGTCTCAGAAAAGAAGAAAATTACCTCGTTAGAACATCTGAAGGTGTGTTTTGGAAGTTGGTGGAAGAAAAGAAGGAAGCCTAGTGGATTATATGTGCTGCTCCTTGAACTCTCCCTCTCATGTTATCTTATACCCTTGCCAGCATTAGAATTGGGAATTATTTACAGTAGCCTTAGACTCAAATCCCTCTACCAGTCAGATTATTTGTTGGAAATAAATGTGTCAAACTAAAGCGTTCTAGTATTTGAATTTCCCTGAATGAGATTTTTTTTTTTTGCCATTTCTCTTATTTAAAAAATATTACAATTCAAAACTTGAAAAATGATGTACAGTCTATACTTTTAAAATGATTTGTTTAGATTTTGTCAACAAGGTAGCTTTAATGATTGATAGTGTTTTATTTTTCAGGTTTTGTAGTAAAGCTTAGTATTTAACTTTTCTTTGTATGAAATGTAAGACCTGTCTACATTCATTAATATTCATCAAATGTAATTTTTATTTTGAATATTTAATTATTACTGTAAAAGAGAATGTTAGTTAAATCCAGTCTTGTTTGATTTTCATGCTTTTATGTATCCCTAAATGTCAAAGTTTCCCTGTAAAATAGGACTTTCTAGCCTTTTAAAAATTAAATTTAAATATTTACTTTTAAATCTTAATATGGTTCTCAACTGAATATTCTAACTTGTTTTTATAAATTTTTTCTGACAATGAGAAATGTGCTTGCATTCTGTTATATCACCTAACCCCCTGAAGATTTTAACAGTGGTATGGTCTTCCTGAAAGACAGTTCAGCATGGAGGAAAGAATAGGGTTTTCTATTATTTAGAAATCATTTTTTGAAATCCAAAATAATTCTTGTAAGATGTTTCCTGACTAGCTGCTATAAGTAGAAAGGAGAGGAAATGAGAGAAGGGTTCATCAAAATGGTGTTAAGAATTACAATTTTGACCTGTTTCCTTCCTAGTTTCATGGTCCTGTAATTGTAGGCAAGTTATACTTACCCTCTCTCGGTACCCACTTTCTTCCTGTGAATAATAATGATGGGTCGCGACTTCATAAAGATTTAAGATTTTTATTGAGGGAAAAAATATATGAAGCCCATAGCATCATGCTAGGCACATAGAATATGCTTAACAAAGGTTGGTTATCTTTCATTTTCATCTTCAATTTCCTGATTTATTTCTGAAATAATTTGTAAATTAGTTCTAAGTCACTTTTAAGAAAATTGTTGACCCCATAAGAAATATGCTTCGAATAGTAAATAAACATTCAGGTCTATAGTAAGTCTAAGTAAATGGAAATGTTTTTAACCTTTATCAGATAAATGAGCTTAAGTCACTGTCTTCTGATTTGGGTGTGAGTAACTCAGGCACTGTATGACACAGTTCTTTGACTCTTTTTCTGTCAGTATAAAAAGTGGACTAAGCAGTTGTTCCATTTATTTCTAATACCTCCTTTTCTGAGGTCGTATTTGACCTTAAATATTTCCCCAAGTAGATTTTAGTACAGAGGTGTTAGTTCCAGTGCTTTGTATAGTTAAATACATCAAATTCAGCAATTTAGTGTGGGTGTGGCAAGGATTGGAGAGATTCTAAAATGACCTAACTTCTATTAATCAAAATATAATATATTTTAGAGAGTAAAAATAGTAGCTCTATCACTTGAGTTCATGAAGACTTAGCTGATTTTTTAATAATTAATAAGTTTTTTCTGCCAATGAGTATTAGATTACTGCTGACTTTTTAGTGCCATAGTACCTTGTGGTAGTTTCTCTACAGGGTTTAAAGGTGTATCCCAGGGTTTTTTTTTGTTTGTTTGTTTTCTTTTCTGTCCTGCTCATAGGAAATAATCTTTACAACATGCCATAAGGAGAATACCTCTAGAGATTCTTGCATGTCATTAATATGTTATAAAGATCGGTCAGTTCCATTGTCTTTTGTCAATCTTGATCGGAGCTTGCCGAGTAAGTCTATAAGCCTGCATGTGCCTGGCAACTGTTACCTAGTGACAGTTTCAGCTGCAGTAGCCATTGACTGTGCTGTTGATTGGGGCAGGAGGACCGAGTCACCTTTCTGATGGTGAGTTCTTCTGCATCAGCTCAGGATGAGGAGGAGGAGCAGGGCTTCGGCTCAGGTGGAGGCAGTGATACTGAGAGATTGTTAAGAATATACCGACAGCATCTTGGTAACTGCATCACAGTAAATCGGACTTCTGAATCAAGCAGCCCAGCCTAGCAGCTGATAAGAGTGACTGTAGGTGAGAAGCATTGTTTTATTCCTGTAACAAGAGAACTATTTTGTGATAAGTGAAACTAGGAATGTACAAGGAGGAATATCCTGTGGCTGTTATGAAAGAAAAAGGACTTCTCTGCATGACTTGGTGGTGCACAAGAAAATAACTTTCAGAAGAATGCTTTCTGTTAAGCTGCTGCATTGTTCCTGAAGGAAATGTTTTTATTTCTAATGCATGTTACTTCTTCAAAAGGTATGACAACAAAGACTAACAAGAGACTCTCTGAAATGCCTATACTTTAAAAAAGACTTTTGACAAATGTTAACCTGATATCAGAATGACCTTGGAAGCCTTTTGGATGGATTCTATCCTGTCAGCCTTTCAGTATTTCAGACTATAAGATTTAAACTCATCGTGATGCTTTAGAAGTATTTTAAAACAGGAACATCTTATAACCTACCTAAATGGCCCCTGTATTAATTGAGCACTTGCTCAAAATAGAATACAGAAATAGAAGTGGCATTTTCTTAACATATGGCTGCTATATAACTGAAAATATAACAAACAAGGTAAATTTTCCACTTTCAAAAGATTTAACTGAAGTAATGATTTAATGTGTTAATCATTTAGTGAAATTAGAAAAGATGTAGAAATATATGGACTATAAAGCCTACTTAGCAATACCTAAGTAATAAATAAATAAGCTCGGAGTACATAAGAAAGTTTCTATTATTGTCTGAATTTCATATATTTACATATATTTGTGAGACATAGGTGTGGTTGCAAAGCTGAGAAATAAGTTATGACCATGCACCATTGTAAGGAAGGTGGCGTATCACATAATGAAGGTTAATTTTAGCTGAAATTAATAGCAAAAATGATTTATTTTCCTTTTGGAAAGGAAGAAGTATAAATTACGTTGCTGATGGTAGCACCAGTAACTATAATGGACTGTTTTCATCTGAATGCTTAAAAAAAATGCATGCAGAATTAAAACTTCAGAAATTTATCATATTTTGTCAGCTTTGACCCATTGTGTGTTATATTCCCTACTGGAAACATGCTTTTTTTCTCTCATGAGAGTTTTAGGGCAATCTGGAGCCTGTTACCTCTGTTCTGCTCCTTTGTGCCCAAATAGAGATGTGAGTCTTCTAGAATTGAGCTTGTTGGAGAAGGGGGTTCTTAGCTTTTGAGAGAAATGAGAGAGAAATAGATCATAAAGTTGACCCAGCAGCACCAAACCCTGAGCTGAACTCAAAGACACTTTGCCACAGTGAACTTTTTTCTTAGCTTTCCAGCCAGATCTGAGATCTTAATTATTAAAATTCTAAAATATGAATTCACTGCTCATGACAGTTGGAACAGCCTGAGAATATTTAAGACTTTTTCTTTTCTCATTCTTTTTAGTTGATCCCTAAGACATTACCTTTCTGAGAACAAATGGCTCACAGTGGCTTTTCTTCCCTTGGCAATTGCTTTTTTTTTTTCTTTTCTTTTACAGATACAATTTTTTTGTAGTGCAAAGTAGTAGGTCCATTTTCTCTAGAAGTGCCTTATGTCTGCAAAAAGTTGTTTGAGAGCAGTAGAGGAAGCTAATCAAGTGACCTTTTTTCACCTCCTTTCTAGCTTATTCCCCTCCCTTCTCCCCCAAAGCTGAGGTGTGTTACTGCTGCACTGAGGCTGATGAAGAGACTTGAGTCCTCTCTGGGATGCTCAGCTGTGACAGGAGCGCTGCCACTGTCTACCGAAGCTGATTCTGAGACACTCATGGGCAGAGTCTAGCAGATGCTGGGCAGGGCACCTGCTTGCTGTAGCCAAGGCTGCAGGTTCCCTTAATTCCAAGCCATGAATGAATCCGGGTGGACTGAATGGAGGAGCCTGAACACGAGCAGTGGCATTTTGAATGTGTCTGAACGTCACTCCTGCCCGCTTGGATTTGGCCACTACAGTATGGTGGATGTCTGCATCTTTGAGACAGTTGTTATTGTCTTGCTGACGTTTCTGATCATTGCTGGGAACTTAACGGTCATCTTTGTCTTTCACTGTGCTCCACTCTTACACCATTATACAACCAGCTATTTCATTCAGACGATGGCATATGCTGACCTTTTCGTTGGAGTTAGCTGCTTGGTTCCTACTCTCTCACTTCTCCACTACTCTACAGGTATTCACGAGTCACTGACTTGCCAGGTTTTTGGATATATCATCTCAGTTCTAAAAAGTGTTTCTATGGCATGTCTGGCTTGCATAAGTGTGGATCGCTATCTTGCAATAACCAAGCCTCTTTCCTACAATCAACTGGTCACCCCTTGCCGTCTGAGAATTTGCATTATTTTAATCTGGATCTACTCTTGCCTAATTTTCTTGCCTTCCTTTTTTGGCTGGGGGAAACCTGGTTACCACGGAGACATTTTTGAGTGGTGTGCCTCCTCTTGGCTCACCAGTGCCTATTTTACTGGCTTTATTGTTTGTTTACTTTATGCTCCTGCTGCCTTTGTTGTCTGCTTTACTTACTTCCACATTTTCAAAATTTGCCGGCAGCACACCAAAGAGATAAATGACCGGAGGGCCCGATTCCCTAGCCACGAGGTGGATTCCTCTGGAGAGACTGGACACAGCCCCGACCGTCGCTACGCTATGGTTTTGTTTCGGATAACCAGTGTGTTTTACATGCTGTGGCTCCCCTATATCATTTACTTTCTTCTAGAAAGCTCCCGCGTCTTGGACAATCCAACACTGTCCTTCCTAACAACCTGGCTTGCTATAAGTAATAGTTTTTGTAACTGTGTAATATACAGCCTTTCCAACAGTGTTTTCCGGCTAGGCCTCCGAAGACTTTCTGAGACGATGTGCACATCTTGTATGTGTGTGAAGGATCAGGAAGCACGAGACCCCAAACCTAGGAAACGGGCTAATTCCTGCTCCATTTGAACAGGGCTACGCAGTAAATCAAATGTAATCTGACAGTGGTTTTTGGATCGTATTCTTAATTCATCTGGAAATTTGCCACTAGAGAAATATTTACTTGAATGGTTGACTATGAGAGGAAGAGACTAAAGGTTTCTTTTTTATAAATCTCCCCTTTTTTCATGGAAAAAAATAAAGAAAAGGATGTATAGAGGGTAATATCATAAGATAATAGTAGTATGTGAGCAGTAATAAGAAAAATTAAGCACTAAGGATGAAAAAGTATCTCAGATCTTCCACAGGGCATGAACAAAGCCCCTGGCGTCTGTCTCTCTATCTGACTGGACTCTCTCTGTTTCTGTCTCTCATTCTGTCTGTCTCTGTCTCTCACTCTTTTTGTGTTTATGGAAGTTACTTAATATAAACTGCCCTTAATAGAAAAATGCTACATATTATATATGTAGTAAAGTATAACCTTTTGCATCAAAGTGTACTTTTAAACTCACTAATCTACATGGTCTCTCCATGGAGGATGCATAGTAAGCATGTATTTTGTTACCTGCAACACAACCCTTTTGCTTGTGTTTTCATAATATTTGCAGCACAAAATTTCTGCTGTGAACAAAAAGAAATGATATTTTTGTTTCTTCTGGGTAAAATTATGCTCCCTCCTCCTTCCTAACAGCCTGTTTTTTTCCTCCATTTGTCTTCATCTGCATCCTTTGGTACTTTAATCCAGAAGTGTCTTAGCTGATGAAAGAATCTGCTATATAAAACAGTCATAATGTTGAATAATTCCTTCCTTCCAACAAAGCAATCTATAGACTGTTTGAAATATTTTTAATGGCTTTGGGAAACATTTTTCTTGGTTCCTTTTGAAATAGTTCATGTGCCCAAAGTGATGTCTTTTTTTTTTTTTTCCTATAGTTAAGCTTTGTTTCTTTTAAGAAAATTCACAAATAATTCTAATGCTGATGCAGAGTACCCACTCAGAAGTGAAGTGTCACTCTTAGAGCTACTTGTTGTGTCTGTGTGTCTTTTTTTTTTTCTTTTTTGAGTAAAATATTAACCTTTTTGTAGTAGGTCTACAGAGCTTATTGTTGTGTCCACCAATTTGTATGATAATGCATTTGCACATACTATATTTTTTACAACAAAGAAAAATGTAAATTACATTATGTGATCTGTGCCTAATGTTTTCTTAGCACAATATATAGATCAATATTTCTTAAGTCATCAACGTTGGAAAAAAATATACAAAAAATTCTTTTAAGAGAAAAATACTTTTGTGTAGTTGTATTTAGATATTTATATTAGGCCAACCTGCATTCTTAGTGCTGCTGAAAATACAATATACTTAATTATCAAATACAGCTAAGAACTGTCAGTATCTTCTTTTGTAATGATCTGTTTTCATATCCAGAGGTTAATTTATTTTTTAGTGTGCTACACGGAATTGTGTAATAAATTTTCAGGGGTTTAGATGTAGCAAAATGGCATTTGGGAAATTAGCAGTGGAATCAGGAGTAAGTGCTAAAACATCTAAATCTTACTTTTTTTTTTAACCATAAGTTTCCTGCCTGGCAGATATTTTAAAATTTATATGAAACTACTGGGTATTTTTCTTCTCAGCATTTTTGATTTCTTTGTTTTATGAAATGCATTTAGTGAAATGTGCCTATGACTCTTCTAATTGGAAGCCGACCATGTTTGCACACTGGTGGTTTGACTTCAGAGGTCCTTTGGTAAAAGAAATGTCATCATTTTATTGAGATTGTTCCAAACCCTTGTATATTTTTAGACATGTAAGAAAGGTTTAAAATAAAGAATAAAACAGTATTCTACATATCAAAACCAGACTTTGCTTCAGTTTAATAAAGCATTTACTTAGAATAAGCGTTAACTTATTGGAGGATCAGAATTTAATTGTTTGGCATTTCTGAGGTTTGGGTTGTTTATATTAATTCTTGTCCCCTGTTTGCCAGTGGCATCTTGGATAAGCTGAAATGCGCCTTTTAAGTTCAGACCAGTTCAAGGAAAACAGAGTTTGAGGAAATGTAATACTGCCAACTTTTCAGTTGACATAAATAGAACCTTCAACATTATGTGTATTATTTGGGAATCAAGTTTTGATTCCTTAAGTTTGGTGTGTAGGTATAGTTAGAAAAGATCCAGTGAGTCCTCTGTACAGAAAACCTGAGGCTGTGCTTATTGACTTTTCCTCTTGTGGCTCTCCCTCAGGACAGTTAATAACAGTAATTATGTGCCAGGCACTGTGTTAAGTTTTACATATATTTTAACATTAAATCCTCACTACAACCCTTTGAGATAGGTACTGTTTTTATTCCTATCCTAAAGATGAGGAAACTATAAAAAAAAAGTGATTTTTCCAAGGTCGTTCAGTCAGTCAGTGGAAGAGGTTCATTCACACTCAGTTGGGCTGAGGCTGAAGCCAAAGCCTGTACACTTAACCATTATGCATACTGCCTCCCCACCGCCAGCGCCCCCAAAGCCTTCAAACCTTTGTGTGTCTGTCTATATTTTCCCTACAAAACCTCTTTGAGTTTTCTTTTTTTCTCACTTAAATCTTTTGCTTCAGTTCTTTTTTTAATCTTGTGATATCTTTTCCCTTGATCTTAAAACTCTGTTTTATTAAAGCAGCAATCTGATAAGCCCAAACTTGCCAGTTTAGTCTATGATCAAACTGAAACCCTGGGGCATGACATTTCCTTGACATTACTTTTGCTCATTTTTCTTAAGTTTTCATTCAATAGCTTTTTCAAGTCTCTATAAATTTCCTACTGAAAAAAATTTTGTGAAGAAAAAGAGTGGAGAAGGGAATCTTTATTGTGGCTGAAAGGAGAGCCTCTCTAAGGCCAGATCTAGGTTTAAATTCTTCGTTGATTATAATGTTTCAGGTACATCTATCTCTAGGGCAAGCTACTTAACTTCCTTTTGACATATTTTAATATGTGTTTATAGAGTAAGATAAGACTTATTTTGAAACTACTCTGTCTTTTTTAGATTAATGTGTTTTAAAAATAGAAAGCATAACCATTATTCTTATCATCATATTGTATTCTGTGGTAATTATCCAGTTTGGTTATAAATGACAGCCAAACCATAATGCTGTGGTCTATTGCTAAAGGTTCTATTATCTGTGGAGTTGTTACTGAAGTTACACAGTGTTGGAAGGCTTTATAACCTACCAGTGTGTGAAACCTGCACTGGAACCCTGGCCCTCATGAGCTGTTTGGCCCTAGATAAGGTATGAAATATTCTAAGTCTTCAGTTTTCTCATCTGGAAAAATCCAGAGACTTGTACCCTCCTATTAGGCCGGATTTGAGGACTAAATGAGATAATGTAGTCTGTGTGCTCAGCATGGTTCCTGACACATACAAAGTGTTGGGAATGTGGTAGCTGCTGTTTTATTATCTTTGTGACTGCTGTATTTATTGCCATCACAACTTAAAGATCAATAGTTCCAATTTAAGAAAATTGTGTTTTATAACAATTAGAGTTTTCTAAAATAGCATTTTTGTTCAAATCTGTTTACACTCAAATAGTTATTCATGAGACATCATTTGAGATTAAAGAGGTCCAGCAAGCAGATGTTGGGATGAGATAGGGATAATTTTGAGGTTAACCTGCCTCCTTACTTTATTGTATTAAATATGCTTAAACATTTTTTCTTTTATCAGGTTAGCAATAGTGGGAAAGGAATGTTCAGGAATATCTTGCCGTTTGTCTTTGCGTTTTAGTTTTCCTCATTTGCTAAAATGGAATTTAAGATACTTTGTCATATATGTGTTACCCGGGAGAAACAAAGATTAATAAGCAGATTTGCTCTATTTATTCATTATGTAAGATTAGAAATGATGTCGCTGCCTTAAACAACCTTCCTCTGTCTCTCTCTACCCTAGAAGCTAATCATTAGATGTGGAAAAGATATAAATAGGTGATAAACAGATAAAGATTAAGATGTGGGGAATTTACTGGTATAACATGCTGAGCATAGCGTCATCTGTGTCCAGGTAGGACCATCACACTGCATAGGAGCTTATGTTACTGAGCTGATGCTATATTCTGTTGTACAGGTTCCAACAGTTGCTCTTTTCCCTGAGCAAAACTTAAAGATGAAGAAGAATCTGTGGAAAGTGGCATAATCCACAACCAAATATATAGATGTTGAGGAAAACAATATGACCTGAAAAGGGGAAAAAAAAATAGATCCTCTTTTCAGTGTTTCTTGTAAGTGAAAGTTTTACCCAATGTTAGTTTTGCACTATAATTTGAAGTGTTTTAAAGTTCCTTTAGTAGTGTAAACGGTCGTCTTTTAAAATATTAAAAGCGATGCGATCAGGTTTTTCTTCTTTATTAATAATCTCTTTTAAATTTTTTTACAGTGAGCATTTACTTCTTTTATAATCAGAATACTGTTTCATTAAAAAGAATGCTAACTGTTTAAAAATATTTTGATGTTTCACAAAACGGTTTTGTTGTTTCTACAAGTAACATTATCCAATTTTGTCTCAATACTATTTTCTTTTGAAGATAGTTTATGTAGATTTCTGACTTCTGTAATATTTGTTATTTTCAGAGAAGTTTGATGCCCTGCTTATGATATTAGATGCTCTTGAATTAATTTTGCTTCATCACAATCAGTTTGAAATTTATTTGCTGAATCTGAAATTAATCTCAATCACTATACCCCTTTTTTGGGCACCATTTTTTTTAAAATGCATCATTGATGACACCTTTTCAGCTTTTTTAATATCTTTAAATAACAGAAGGATGACCCTGCATTAGGGAATTATCGTTCAGCTGGTGTGTTAACTGCATTTCCCAGATAGGCAAGATTCTGCTTTCAGTCCTCCATCACGAAAGATCTATAACTTTTTTTTAAACATTTTTTATTGAGTTATAGTGATTTTACAATGTTGTGTCAAATTCCAGTGTAGAACACAATTTTTCAGTTATACATGAACATATATATATTCATTGTCACATTTTTTTTCACTGTGAGCTACCATGAGAAAAGATCTATAACTTTCATGGTAACTTTTTTCTACTTTTATATAAGATTATCTATGAAGGTGAAGAAAATTAGAGTAATAAATTTAGCAGGAGTCAGTTATGTCTGATAGATACTAACGTGAAAGGCGTATGTGATGTCAGTAATCTTCACTATAGGTAAATAGGACCAGATTAGTTTCTGATATTGTGAATTTTTAAAATATGTAGGTGATAAATATCAAGAAAAATAGTGCACAGTGATAGAATTTATTGAATGGAAATATTTGCTTAAATTCTAAAACTTCCCCCAAATGCTGCTTTATGCAAGAGGAATCACATTTATCTTTGATTTTAGAAATTTGACTCCAATTTTATTTTATGTTTTCTACTTAAATAAGTGTAAATGAGGTTGATGACAGTTAAACATGCCCAGATATACTTTATAAATTCAAGTGGTGGTATTATTTTAGGTAGAATGCCCACATACAGAAAGTCAAGTTCGAAGTTGTCTATGCTGTTCTTTAAAATTCAGAATATATCTTTGCAATGCAGACTGTAGCAAGAAATGACCCGTGCATTTGTCTGAGGTTATGCCTGACATGCATTCATGTATATACCCTGTGTAAAATGCAGTTTTAAAACATTTACTTATGTTCCTAATACAATATGAAGTTTTAAAATAGGTATTATTAGATTGTACATTTTATAATAATAAATAGCTTCTTCACAGTTATTTCATTTACTCTTTCAGGAATTTTATAATTAAAAATCCTAAATTGGTAAAATAGATATTATCAGTGATGGATTTGGGGAAGATTGAAAGGTAATTTTTGAATAAGCAAGTGAAAAAATCCTGGTTTTAATATTTTAACAAGTTAAATTATATTTGAATTTTTCTTTTATTTATTAGTTTGGTAAGGAAAAGAGGATTAAAAATTCTGTTTTTAGAATTGCTTAAAGTTACCAATTTCAAAAGAGAACATAGTTTCTTATTTGCAAGGAAACTTCTGTATAATGTGCATCTAGGTTTTTGTGAAGTGTTCTTTCCATAAGTTAGATTTTAAAATATAATTTGTATTGAAATTAAAATTACAAGTAGTTATTCATTTCACTTTTTGCTCTCCTCAAATAGATTTTGAGGAAAAACTTGACATCCCCAAAATCAGATTTATCACACTTCCTACTTCTGTTGCCCTAGCAGAATTTTTTAAACTTACTACATGTGCAAGATCTTAAAACTTTACTGGATTCCTAGGTGTATTTACTTGGAAATAAATCTGGAAAAGTGCATTTTGAAGACTCATATTTAGAATGTAATGTTAAATAGATCTTGTGATAGTTTCTGTTATTGCAGTCATCAGCTTCACATAATCAGCCCTATTTTCTCAGTTTCTAAGTGTGATTTAACACTTAAAATTGAGCAAACTGTTAAAATTTATTAGAGGACTATATCTTGATTTACTTTTATGGATTTTGAAGTCCAGGACATCCTGTGATAGCATTTATCTGTGGGACAAATAAAGGAGTGTGCATGTGGGTATGTGCGTATCTGCTGTAATGCTTTCATCGTGCCGCAGACTTAGGAGACAAAATCCCAGCATCCTCAACTTGCAGCCATTGTAGACTGTTCAGTTACTTTTGCCATAGTTAAAGGTACACATTTTTCAGTAGAAGACATATTAGGATTTGAAGTAACATTCTTTGGTAAGATTACCAGTGATGTCCTAGATTTGGCATGTTAAAATGGTATATATTCAAATGATTCCCTGTACCACGAGGAAAATGGAGACCAGTAACCTGCCTCTCCTGTCAAGTGTGAGTGTTAGGTAGTTATTAGAAAATGCTGCAAGTTAAAATTTGAAAAAGCTTAAAATGCTTTTGAACATGTATAATACCCATGACATTATGAATTAGATGTATTCTAAAAACTTCTGTGAGTAAGCATTATCTAATTTCACATATAGAAATCTGAGATAAGATTTTTAAATGAACCCAGCAAGATCATATGGCCAGACAGAGGTACTACTGACCATGTCTTCTGTAGCAGTGGTTTTGCCTATACGTTAAGGTTTTTGAATAATATATTTATAAATGGCTGGTAATAGAGTAACATGACCTTTCTTCCTTGAGTAGAAAATGAAGACTTAGCTGATATAGGAAAAATTCCATGTGAAATTTTATTTTTCAATTTATGAAGTAGGAAAGGTTACCTTAAACTGAAGGTTGGATTTTGAGATCATGGAAATTTAAATGAGATGTATTATCAGGACTGCTCATTGTTTTGGTATTTCTTAAAACAATTTCTCATCCATAGAGGATAATGGAAATTTACCTTTCTTTTTAAAAACATGACAGTCATCTGCTGAATGTATTGAGATATATAGACTAATTTGAACAGTATTAGTTATGTATTTAAAAAACTATAACCTTAATGATGAAGAATTGTCAAAAACACACTACAGTATTCATATAACTACTTCTGAAAAGTAAACATGGCATAGCTGTGCACTTTATGTTCTGAATGTTCTTTGTAGTGGATTTGCAATGTTGTTGAAGTCATAGTGGGATGGGTTTTTCTGAAGCATTATGATGGAAAGGTTTTGACATTTTTGGCTACAGTGCTTTATATATGTTTTTTGTGTAGCCTAAGAAATTGTACTCAGGGGATTAGAGAGATCAGTCTGAATTAGTGATGTTTCAAATAAAACCCTATTAATATATAATTCAGTTTTATTTATTTTATAATAATGGTTATAGGAAAAGGAACTCAAATTAGGCTAACACAGGATTGCCTTATAAATGTCCTTAGATGAAACCTTTCCTTAGTTTCTAGTATATGCATCAGTTTAATACAAATGATTTCTACTGAGTTATTTCAAAAGTTTATTGTCTTAAACATTTAAAATTTTTGTGAGAATTTGATACTCATTAAAAGGATTTGTGAGTTGAGTCATTGCAAAATCCAATTTATTGAAATCTGAATTAACCAGATATGTTTACATTCTGTATCAACAAATTAGGACAATAAATATTTATTGATTGTGTTTTATGTGACATAAGTTGTGGTTCTGCAGATACTCTAGGACCTTTTTAAGTCCAAAGAATAACTTACTGAATTGTGGGGAGCAAACAAGGGGGCATATTACCTAATTTCCAAAATTTGAGGAAGAGATTGCAGAAGAGCCTTAGGAACAATGCAATAGATGGAAGAATTGGAGGGATTTATGCATTTTAAAAGATGAATATTTAGCCATGTGTTTGGATGCTTTAGTCTCAGAGGATACTTTGGGATATTTGAGAAGTTTTTAGGTAAAAGGAAAGGAAATGTTCAGTATTCAACATAGTACAAATGTGTTGTTGAGAAAAATACAGAAAAACTTCAGGATGCAGTATATTAAAAAGAAAATATTCTTTTATGTGGATTAAACATAATTGGAATGAAATCATTAGGTATAAAGTATAAGCTTTGAGATCAGGGCAAGAATATTTACATGCATAGAAGTAGCTTCAGGGGCTGCACATGGGACATATTCTACCAACTCAGATATCATCCTAGACCACTGCTGCTGTTTTTTCCCCCTAATATTTGTCACCTGATTATTGGGGAATCTACTTTCTACTAAATTCTATGCAAGATAATGACATTTATAAGTAAAACAGATTTTCAGTTCTCCAAGCACATATAGACTATTAATAGAGGATATACAGACTAAATGTAGATAACTATAGTATAGGATAGGAGTTGACAAAGTGCACTGCTTACTACTGTAAAAGTTTTACCGAAACATAGCTGTACCCATTCATTTATGAATCAATCTATGGCTGATTTCATCTTTTATACTGCAATGGCAGAGTTAGTTGTGACAGAGATTTTATGTCCTATAAAACCTAAAATATTTACTATTTGACCCTTTCAGGAAGAAATTTCCTGACCCCTGGTGTAAAAACATTATGTATACCTTATACATGGTACTCACAATAACAGAATGTTGTGCTTTTGTCATTGCTAAGGATTTCATAAGGAGTGATTGCTAACTGCAGCCTGGTTCATCCAAGTATCAGGAAAATTTCTGATACGGGTAAAACTGTAGATATTGATTCCTCCTCTGTGATTCCAGTGGTTTGTCAACTGATTACCTCACTCTAAATGAAACGCAGACGTACTCTTTCTAATTAATTAATTCTTACCTTTTACAGTTAATCTACATACTTTTTTAAATCTTTTCCTCTTTGGCTAAAGTTCTTTGTGTGTAAAACTTACTTCCTAGTCTTTTTATTCAACTGCTAATGTAGTGTCATCACACATTATTTTACCTTTAAGTATGGAGTCAGTAATGCTTAACATTGGATGTACTTTTCAAACATCAAAAGCATTTGTTAAACTTTCCTTCAATAAATCATAATCTTAAAGTCTGAAAAATTGATTTACTTGTAAATAAGTAGTCCTCTTTTGCGGTACTCTACGAAGCAGTAAAACAAAAGAACAGAAGATCTAGCTATGTAAGAACGAACTTGTATGCAACTCAAAAATGTGTACGACTTAAGAGAAATTATAATTCTGCATTGATATATAACATTATTCGTAGGCTCTTGATAAAATGTAAGTTAGAAAATTAGTGATGTAGTTGCACTCATGGCTAAGATTTATTACAGCAAAAGGCGTTTTATGGTTTTTTGACATTGTCAGATGCTGTTTAAAACCAGTCATCAGAATGTTTTGGTTTTCCTGAAGTTTAGTCAAATGGGTGAGAAAATGAATAATCTTAAAACTGATATTGAAGACACACTTCATTTGGTTCATTAGAATAAAAGCAAACAATTATTATATATGCTTTCTGTGCACTCAGTGCTTTTCCATGTCAGAGGTAGGTGAGCCATCATTTGAACCCATGTAGTCTGGCTGAGCACCCTTATAATTTGTTTATTGTATGTTTTTTCTAAATGAATGAAAGGAAAATTTCATGTAAAGCTGGATGTTACAAAATAGTAAATTGTCAGGTTTGGTATTAGTTGATTTTAAATGAACCATCTCAGAGGGCCATTAGATCTTCCTGCTTTTCTCAGAGCAGTCAGTGGACTGGAGGGTCTTAAGATCTCAAGGGTTTCTTATAGAAATAATTTGAGTGTTATGATAGTGTCTCTACTTCATATGTCCACCACTTTCCCTTCCATAATTACAGACTCTGTAAAAGGACAATTGTTGTGAACTTATCTTGAAATTCTGCCTTCTCTAATTTTCATCCCTTCTACATAGCTAATGTCTCTTTTTTTCATCTTCCATCAAGATTCATTATAGATTTTATTTTTAATTTTTAAGGAACTATTACTCCTCAAGGAAATTTGGGACTATTTAAAAAGATTTAAAAGGATTTTGGGTAATTTGTATCTATATTCAACTGAAATGAATGTCTTTCTGACTTCTTCTCAGTGTGATTATACAGAAAAAATTAAACTTTGTATTTTACCCAAGAACCTTCTGTATATGTTGGTAGTACCATTGCTCCTATCTCTAGTCTTCTCTTAGTCTTGAACCACTCCTTGTAAAATATGATTTTGAAGCTTATGGCCAGCTTTTCCGTGAATGTGCTCTAATATATTCTTCTTTAAATGGCTTAATATAATGTTCTGTATGTCATATGACAGTAACAGAGGAGAATGAGGTTCTTATTTTCCCTTGGTTATATACCCTACTGCTTTTTTTTTTTTTTTTTGTATATATATTTTTATTGAAGTATAGTCAGTTTGCAATGTTGTGTCAATTTCTGATGTACAGTATAGTGCTTTAGTCATACATGAACATACATATATTCATTTTCATATTCTTTTTCACCATAAGTTACTACAAGATATTGAATATAGTTTCCTGTGATACACAGTATAAACTTGTTGTTTATCTGTTTTATATATATTAGTTAGTATCTGAAAATCTTGAATTGCAAATATATATTTTATATATGTAGGTTCGTATCTGCAATTTATCCCTTCCTGCCCTCTTCCCTGGCCCTGCCCCCAGTAACCATAAATTTGTTTTCTCTGTTTGTGAATCTGTTTCTGTTTTGTTAATAAGTTTGTTTGTCTTTTTTTTTTTTTTAGATTCCACATATAAGTGATATCATACGGTATTTTTCTTTCTCTTTCTGGCTCACTTCACTTATGATGACAATCTCCAGGTTCATCCGTGTTGCTACAAACAGCATTATTTTATTATTTTTCATAGCTGAGTAGTGTTCCATTGTATAAATGTACCACAGTTTCTTTATCCAGTCATCTATTGATGGACATTTAGGTTGTTTCCATGTCTTGGCTATTGTAAATAGTGCTGCTGTGAATATTGGGGTGCATGTGTCTTTTTGAATTAAGATTTCATCTGGATATGTGCCCAGGAGTGGGATTGCTGAGTCACGTGGTAAGTCTAGTTTTAGTCTTTTGAGGAATTTCCAATATAACTGCAACAAACTATATTCGCACCATCAGTTAGGAAGGGTTCCCTTTTCTCCACAGCCTCTCCAGCATTTATTATTTGTGGACTTTTGAATGATGGCCATTCTGACTGGTGTGAGGTGATACCTTATTGTAATTTTGATTTGCGTTTCTCTGATAATTAGCGATATTGAGCAATTTTTCATATGTCTATTGGCCATTTGTATGTCTTCATCAGAGAATTGCTTGTGTAGGTCTTCTACCCATTTTTGGATTGGGTTGTTTGTTTTTTATTATCAAGTTGTATGAGCTGTTTATATATTCTGGAGATTAAGCCCTTGTCAGTCTCATCTTTCTCAAATATTTTCTCCTGTTCTATAGGTTGTCATTTTGTTTTGCTTATGGTTTCCTTTGCTGTGCTGTACTGCTTTTTATTCGGCATAGAATAAATTAGGTATCTTTGCTAGTTTTGTTTTACCATTTAACATATTGAGTTTATTTTCAATAAACCCCTTGGTCGTTTTCATACCTACTTAATTACGTGTTCATTCTCCCTATATGTACAGTAGTTTGTGGTTTTTTAAAAACAATTTTAGACTATCCTTATCTCCCTTAAATTCCATCTTGTTAGAGTTGGCTCAGTTGTTCCAGCCTTTTTGAAACTTCATTTTATCTTCCAATATAGTCATTAAACTTCTGGGATCTGCAAATGTGATAACTATCTTTAATGTGTAAATCCAGGTAACTGATGTTTAGTAATCAGTCTCAAACTAACTTTGTCATGGGTCCCCGAGACCATCCCCAGGTTTTGTGTTCTGTTGGGAGGACTCATAAGGTTTAGTATATTGTTGTACTTATGGTTAAGATTTATGACAGCAAAAGGTTAATTTAAAGCAAAATTAACAAAGGGAATCAGACAGAAGCTTTTAAGAGTCCTCTCCCAGTGGAGTCATACAATGCACACTTTATTCTTCCAGCGAGCTGTGGCAGCACATGCAAAGTGTTGTGTACCAGTGAAGTTTATTAGAGCCCCATTGCTCAAGGATTTTACTCAGGGCTGGTCATACAGGCATCCTCTGCCTAACACGTACCAAAATTCCAGACTTGCCAAAGTAAAACAGATGTTTAACATAAACCATATTGTTTGCACGAACAGTCCAGGCATAATGAGCCATGCTTATCATTTAGGGGAAGTTTCATATCATTGTAGGAAACTGTTCATCAGCCAAGTTCCCAGAAGCTAGCCAAGGACCAGCCTTGCAAGGAGGCTGTTCTAAGGATAGACAGTCTCAGGCCTGCTGTATTAACTCTTTTGTATAATTTATGTTATGTTGACATTTACTAGAATATATGTGTAGTGTAAGTGTTTTAGGATATTGGTGGAATACAATTTCCTGTAGTGTACATCAAGGGGAGCCATTCATTTCTTTTTATGCTCATACAAATAACTGAATATAGGCCTTTTTGATGAGATTAGTCCTGTTCCTTTTACAGCAGTAGACCTCATTAGAAATACAGCTTACCTCAACACTTATGTTGATTTCTTCTAAACAACAGTTTTAGTAACATATTATTTTGATAAGAATATTTAACATTTGCCTCTCCTTCTTCTTCTCGAATACCAATTGTAAAATATTTACTAATTTTGTACATTCTAGACTTCCAAATGGCTAAATTATAAAGATGCTATAGAACCTAGTTTTCCTGATTTTTATTATTATTTTAACCTTGTTTATTATTGAGTAAGAATGAGAAGAGAATGAACAGTAACAACAACAAATCACAACTTGGAAAAATACAACTAGGTCTTCATAATTTAAATTGCATGAATTGTAATATCTCAAGTTGATACAGAAAGGTATTGTTTGTTGTATAGTATAAGGGCATTTATGGAAATGCAGAAACCATTTTTCACCATGTGAGAAGTATTTAATTTGAGACGTATTTAATCAGAAGAGAATATGTTATTTTCTCAGCTTATACTGTATATTGACTTGTGAACTTTTTAAAGGCCAAGAAGTGTTTAAGCCCTTCTGCTTATTTCCCTTTAGCAAATCAAAATATAATTTAATATATGATTATAGGTAGCATGTATTATAAGAAACTTTACCAATTGTATTCCATAACTACATTTAACAATAGGAAGATTTTCCTACAGATATCTTTAGTGTTTGGAACATATTTTGCAGGGAGATTTTTAAGCCTTTTAGTGGAGATTTTTAAGAAAATGAAAGATAATGACCTTTGGTGTTTTTATTTAAGTGCAGTTCTGCATGAGGACAAGTGAACGATTGGGTGGCATTTAAAAGTGACCCTTACAGAGCTATACTGCCGATGCTCTGCCCATCCCTAATATATTGTTCCCTTTGAATATTTCTGCAGAAAAGCTCATCCATTCTCAGGGATTGAACTACTGTCCTTTGGTGAGATTCTCTCTAAATCTGGCCTTGTACCTGTTCTCCAGTCACATGTATTTAGCCGTTTCATTCTGGATTTCTCATAAGAATTGAAACCTGAGCAATAACAAAAAGAATACATTATTGCCAACTCTTATTCCTTAAACTGACCATCTCCTTTTGTGTTGTGTTGTTTTCTTATTAATTTCATTGGTACCTTTCTAGTATCTTCCTTGCTCTCCAGCTTACAGCTCTGTGTGTTTAATAAATGCTCATTGAAGAAAAAAGACTATAAGGACTTTGCCTTCTCCCTCACTCCGCATTTCATTCAGAATCCAATTTGTGCTGATTCTTTCTTCACTGTCTTTTGAGTACCATCTCTGAGTAGCCACTTAGATTACTTTCTTTTCTTTCAGTCTTCATGTATAGTTCTGTTACATTCTTAACGTACTTTGAATAATAGGAGATTTAGGTTAACTGATGACTTACGGACATAGCCCTAGGAATCCGTTCATGATGAGTAAGATGGCCTCTCCAGTTGTTAGGCAAGTCTGCGACGTAGAAGATGTTTCTGAATTGTGAGCCCAAACCTTTTTTCTTGAAGTGTCTACCATTTGATGCTGCGTCATCTCTCTGGAGAAAACAGAAATAAATCTCCTCTTTTCATATGTCTTCTGATACATGAAAACTACTCATATCTTTCTTCTCTTCCTAGATTTAACATCTTTATTTCCCCACACTGCTCGTTTGTTCACTCAGCAAATGTTTTTGAGTGCTTCTTAGATGCAAGTCACTTTGAGATACTTGGAATATGGTGGTGAACAAGAGTGATTAGCTCTCTTGTCTTATAGGGCTTATGCCCAAAATAAAGGTTAAAAAAAAAAGTATTCCAAGTTAAGACATTGACAGGTAAAACATAAGACAATTTTGGATTGTGATAAATGCCGTGAAAACAATAAAACAGGGATATAGGATAGGGAGGGTGTGTTGGTGGGAGGCTGTTTGGTGGTTCAAATGTTTCATTGTCTTGGTTGCCCTCAGCTACAACAACATGCTTGGCCTCTGACACATTTCAGATCCTTATAATGATAGACTTCTGACCTGCTACTGTCCTCTGTATACACAGGAAGGTAGAAGCTTTTTAATTATATGTGAGATGGAGCCAAATAGACTACAGTATCAGTAGGCCACTATTGAAAGGAAGACACAAAAATTGAGATCTTTGGGGTTATTGTTGAACTCACACCCAGTATTCCCTGGCCCATTGTGCTCTCACCTCGTACCGTGGGACTAGTAGTTGTCAGAAGCTAAACAGTGTGCTTTCATTAGTGTGGACCCAGGTATACTTAGCTGTTTCAACAGCAGGGTCACCCTAGGTTTGTAGTGAACTGTTTCAGGTCTGTCATTTTTGAGCTATTCTTCATCCTGATTTTTCCTATTCTGAACTTGGAAAATCAATTTATTGAGCCTAATTGCAGGGTTTAACAGTCATTCCTGTGAAATTTTGTCTTACTAGCCCTTCCTTCTAGTTCTATGTGATCTTCTTGAATCTTGTTACAGATTTGAAAAGCTTGCTGTTCTGTTGTCTTTCAAGTCAGCTATCATGATGTAAGCAGACTTCCTAGAACAGAACTTAGCAAAAAGGTTCCTTCTAAATGGATTTTGCTTTATTTAGTTGGCACATTTTAAATATAGCTGTATATCTACCTCTAACTCTGCTTAATAGCTAATTCCCATTTTATGTAGTATGAATAGCTAGTTCTCATTTTTTCCCTCTTATTTTTAATTATTTCATGGGATGTTTGCAAAAGAGAGTGAAGCATAGTCATTCATTCAGCATTTCAGAGTCAAAATGATTCGGGTTTTAGTTTTTTATTTTGTCTCTTGTTATCTGTGTAATACTGGCCATGTTACCTAACCTCTCTGAACTTTGGTTTCCTGATGATTATACCTGCTTCATGGGGTACATAAGATAATGAATATAAGTTGCCTGTCATAGTGCCTGGCATATAAAAGAGTCCAGTAAGTATTAGCAAGAACAGCTGTAGTCGTTGTTGTCAGCCCTGCAGAAATTAAGTATAGTCTCTCAGGTTTTCGTTATCTAAAAACATTTATTTATTTGTTTGTTTGTTTGTTTGTTTATTTAAACATTTTTTATTGGGTTATAATCATTTTACAATGTTGTGTCAAATTCCAGTGTAGAGCACAATTTTTCAGTTATTCGTGAACATACATACATACATTCATTGTCACATTCTCTTTCGCTGTGAGCCACCACAAGATCCTGTAGATACTTCCCTGTGCTACACAGTACAATCTTGTTTATCTGTTCTACATTTTGAAATCCTAGTCTGTCCCTTCCTAAAAACCTTTAAATGTCTGCACATACACAAAGAGAAACATAGCTAGATTGTTGCCATTTTTTCTTAGGGATGGACACAGTGAAACATCTTTTTTTTGTTATTGTTTTCGTATTCTTTTTCATTATAGGTTACTACAGTATATTGATATAATTCCCTGTGCTACACAGAAGGAACATGTTGTTTATCTATTTTATATATAGTAGTTAACATCTGTGAATCTTGAACTCCCAGTTTATCCCTTCCCATTCCCTTTCCCTCCAGTAACCATAAGATTGTTTACTGTGTCTGTGAGTCTGTTTCTGTTTTGTAGATGAGTTCATTAGTGTCCTCTTTTTTTCTTTTTTCTTTTTTTTTTTTCCAGAGTCCACATATGAATGATATCTTGTGGTATTTTTCTTTCTCTTTCTAGCTTCTTCACTTAGAATGATGATCTCCAGGTCCATCCATGTTGCTACAAATGGCATTATTTTATTCTTTTTTATGGCTGAGTAGTATTCCATTGTTTAAATATACCACAACTTCTTTATCCAGTCATCTGTCAGTGGACATTTAGGTTGCTTCCGTGTCTTGGCTGTTGTAAATAGTGCTGCTATGAACATTGAGGTGCATGTATCTTTTCGATTTAGAGTTCCCTGTGGTTATATGCCCAGCAGTGGGATTGCTGGATCATATGGTAAGTCTATTTTTAGTTTTTTGATGAGTATCTTTATTTTTTAAGTCTTATAAACCATCTGTCTAGAATTTTACTAGAAGAAGCATCAAACTTACTATATCTGAAATCTATATTTTCTTATTGATAGCTTAAACTTTGTCTTCTCCCTAATCATGTATCATCTTTCTGGTAGTTTACAGTTTTCCAAAGATTAGCAGTAACAGTGATCTTTTAACAGCTACCTTGGTTTATCATTGAGCCTAGCTGAAAGTGAGACATAGGCATGGGATGCTGAAAATAAATTTGCAGATTCCTTCGGTATTTCACTTAGCCATCATTCTCATCTTTGTTAGCACAGAGAATAAAATTACAGCAGGGAAGAGAAATCACATTTCTAGTATAGCTACTCTATGACAAGCATTGTGAAAACATTTTCTTATATATTGTTTTATTTAACTCTTTTGGTAAGTCTGTCTCACAGGCAAGGAAGTCAAGCCTCTGAATTTAAATACTAGGTTATCTCACATCTACTGAGTGGCAGAATCTATAGAATTTGAATCCAGTTTTGTCTGACATCAGAACCATGTCCTTTCCACTCCAATATATGCTCTCTCTCTGTTTCCTCTTTTATTTGGCAGTTAACATTATACTGACATGTATATAAAACTGGAGCCACTATTTTTTTTTTCTTTTACTGGACTTCTGTCCCTGGGAAGCTAATAGAGGGTTGCTGTAGAGATTTTCAAAGTCAGAGAACTGATGAGGACTAAAGTTGGCCAATTTTCCTAGGTAGGAAAACTTTATGGCATTTTTGAAATATTATAAAATCATGGAATCTTAGAGTTAGAAGAGTTTTGTTTTCTGGCCATTTAACAGTTATAAAATGTAGGATTATTTATGGAGGTTATTTTAGTATTTTTGTATCTGAAATATTTTTATTATGATTTTAGGTCAGTTCTTGCCTTTCTTCATCATACTTCTCTACAATACGTTGTATTTTAAAAGTTTCTTTTGTATTTCTAAATCTAATGGTTATACAAACTTGTTATATATGAGTAAAGATAACTGAATAGAAAGTTTAAAATTCTTTTGTGTGCAAGAGATACCACGGTGCCCAGTTTATCGTAGGGGTATTCTGATGACTTAGGCTAAAATTCTGCAAGAGAGTTTTAACACAAAAAATTAAGTACAGGTAGGCTGATTTTATATTAGATAATTCTGCTTTTTTTGTGGTTTATCAAGGCTTTTAATAGTAGTTTATTTCTTCTTTCTGTCAACCATATTTATAAAAAATTACTTTAAAATATTAAAATGCAAATTGATATCACCCTTATTGTCTGACATCCCAATTTTATAATCTTTCCCCCCAGGTGTAGTGTGATATAATTGAGAAATAAAATTGTATATATTTAAAATGTGCTTTATTTTTTTAGTAAGAATTCATCCTGATCATTGTTCAGTGATGGATTCACATTCTGCATTGATTTTGTAATCCTGCAGTGTTATAGCATAATATATAGTTACTATCTACTTCTAGTTCAAACAGATATTATTGATGAAGTAAAATTAAACAGGATCCATATGATGGAGTGGGCAGATATTTTTGTGTAAATATTAAACAGTGAATTTCAAATAGTGGTTAGGTCCTTTGGCTGATATTGGACATTTTTACCCTAGGGAATCTAAAGAAAAAATTTTAAAAACCCAGGGAAGAAAGACTAGACATTTTATATATATATATATATATATATATATATATATATATATACATATATATATATATATATATATATATACATATATATATGTAATACATAAAAATGATTCCAATTTATATATATATATATATACACATAGGTATATATATATGTATGTATGTGTATATATATAATATATTATATATATATATTTATATATATATAAAATGATTCCAGTTTCCTCCTTCTAGAACCTTAAGTTCCATGGGGACAGGGACTTAGTCACATTCATCACTGTGTTCTTGTCACCCAAATCAGCTCACTACACATGGTAGGTGTTCAATAAGTATTTGTGGACAGACTGAGTGTCTTGACTTTAGAGGTGAGCATTATATAAAACATGAGACTATTTTTGCTTTTGAGTTGATGGCACTGCTGATTATTTTGGAGTTTTGCTTGAATATTTCTAAGAATTTATGATTCTTTCTCCTGAATTTCTAGATGCTTATTAGCAAAGTGTTTTATACAAAAGCTGAGAACAGAGCATACCTATTTGAGGTTACTGTACCAAACACCTGCTTGTGTGTGTTTATGCTCATGTCTTTTTATCTGATACTAGAAATAATAGTTTTGACTGCATAACAGCATCTCATAAATTGCTGAATGTCAGGTAAGTGCTGCTTTAGTTTATTGTTCTAGATAATAGGCTCAAATATTTGCATGTGTATATAATTTTATAGGGATACTTGATAATAAGGGGTATTATTTTGGTTACCAAATATCAGAAAATTTCATATTGTTGCCTATATTTTTCTAGCAAAGATATCCTTACCACTTTCTAGTAAATCAGATCTTTTCTTGGATGTGAATTAGTCACTAATCTAGCATTTCTCAGAAGTGCAGGCTGCTAACGGTTTACATCAGATTTGCTGGTGGTGCTTACTAGAATTGAGGATTGCCCGAAACCACCTTAGACCTGCGAAATCAGAGTATGTGGGATGTGGGTTTGTGGAACCCAAATTTTTGACTAGCTCTGCAGGTTATTTCCCTCTGCACTCATAAGATTGAGAGTCATTGTATTAAATTTTGCTGGAAGTGTCTGCCCTTAGGGATGGGCTGGATCTTGGGGCCTCTGCAGATGAATTTCACCATGAGTTCTCTGCCCCTTTTAAGTCCCAAACTCATCATTTTTGAGACACTGATTGTGTCGGTGTGAGTTAGAACCAAACATACAGTTTTTTTTTTTTTTTAAAGCTGTTGGACTGGAACAAAACAGGAACATCATAATTGCTCACTAGACCAGTACTGAAAGGAAACAGAGATTCACTCAGTTTCATTGTTTGACAGCATCCTGGAAAGTGGCTCAGCTACCTTCACTGTAGATTGTCACTGCCAGACAGACCTTATTTACCCCTTTGAAGCCAGGAGAGCCAAGTACTGTAGAACTACGCTGCCTAGAGGAAAAAAAGCTCCAGTTGTTTCAGGCCTACAAGAGCAGAGCTCTGTCTGGTACCCAGAACTTCAGCCATGAGCTAGCCCATTAAGTGGTTTTGAAAAACTCACCATCAAGAACAACGTCATCCATGGTTGTTTCTAGACTAATATTTAGTTTAAATTTGAAAATGAAGATTGATATTTCTTGAATTTTGTTACGTGAATTTTCAAAAAAAGTTTGTCCAAGGTCTTACTGTTTAGTTACTGATGTTAAACAAGAAAAACAGAAAGAAACATCCCTTTTAGCTGAGGGATAAAGATGTTGTGAGTGTAATCAAGAATTGTGATGGGGAAAGAAAAATACAATAATTATAATAAAGAGGATTTAGCCTGGCCTCTGATGTTTGTCGTGAAGTCAGAGGAATAACATCCGTGTTGTTTGTTTCACTCTATGGACCTTTTCAAATAGTTGGAGATAGACAGTTTTTTATGATCTCCAAAGTAGTGCTAAGAACTGAACTCCCTGCAGTAGAAATGACAAACTAGCAAATTTACTCCCTCCGAAAGTCAAGTACAATAAACAAAAGTGTTGGCCAGTCATGTCTCTTTGCTGTTGTATTTTCCAGCATACTGTCTCCTATACTACCTGCAAGTCACCAAATTATGTTTCCTAACCATAATAGGAGCAAAACTATGGTACAGAAATAGTCACAGGGTTTTCGGCATTCCTCTGATTCTGCCCTATCCGTTCTCCCCACTGCGTGTATACTCAAGAACTCAGTTTGTACTGTCTACCTTTCTTTCTCTTCTGCCCTGGCCGTCACGCTCTTGCAGTCACAGCGGTTTGGTGATGTCCACCTCTGCCTCGTGGGAGGCCGCTGCCAGTTGATGTTTGTGCTGCGAGTACTGTCTCCTGACAACACAGGACCTCTGTGAACCATACTGGTGTGCAAAATTCCTCATATGCCAGGTGTGCGCTGCCTTCTCTGGAGCTCTGCCAAAGTATGCTGCCTCCCGTGTTACCTTAGTTAACTGCAGCTCTTCACACCCCCCAGAAGTGGGTTTGTTATAATCCACTTCATGGATCCCAAAGCTTTCCTGTCTTGTCTTCCAAGCATCTCAAAGAAATTTCTTGAGCAACATCTTGTTTTCTTGTTCTTTGTGTAGCACCTGCTGTCCTGAGCTCTGGGACAAGTCCCAGGGAGAACTGGGAGATGGACACAGCATAGGTTCAAGGGCATCCATAGAACAGGACGCCCTGATAATTTTTCCCCTGCTTAGAGCACTTACAGCCTTTTTCTCCCCCGTAGAGTGATTTCTTACCTTAGAGGCTCCTTAGCAGTTAATAGAGATAGTCTCCTGGCAGGCTAGACGTGCTTTGAGGTAAGCATAATTTGGCATACGTAATTCCACAGTGCTAAAATTTTCTAAGTTTTCAAACTTACTTTAAAGCCAACAAAATCTCCTTTAGATACATATATATGTGACATATAATGGCTGAGCTGCTCTAACTGAAGCAGGTTAAAGAGTCCTGCAGTCAGCCATTCCCCTGAGCTCCCGTATAGGGTGTTACAGGTTCTCGGGGATTACTGATCTCCTCTAACTCCTTTGTTTTGTAAACTAGAAAACAAATGCCCATGGAATTAATCCATATCCATCAGTTCTTTCAGGGCCTTACCAAACTTTTTATAGACTCCTCTGACTAAACTCACTTTCTTCTTTGTGAAGCATGGTGGAAGAAGCTGTTCCTGTGGTGCTTTGTATGCACTATCACATAATGCTTGCCATTTTGTTTTATACTTAAATGATTGTACTATTTCCCTCATAGTCCCTAACCTTTTGAGGTTATTTGAGGTTGTTTTGAGGTTTTGAGTCTATTTTTTAAATAATTAAGTTTAGATCCTCGGTGCCTAATGTAATCCTATCATATATTAGGTGGTTAATAAATGTTATATTAAAATGAATACACTTATTCAGTACTTGCCGTGGATATTAAGTATTCAGTTTGTAAAGTGTCATTTTGCATTCGTTGATTTTTTTTAATTTCTTATGGTTGTCGTGTTAGTTTATGTGAGCTAGTTTTGTTTCTTCACCTAGATTGTCATTCTTTACAACCTTCTATGTCTACCCCTCTCCATAAAACTCATCATAACAGAAGCACTTTGATAAACCAAAGAGAATCTCATAGAAGATGTCATGATACTGTTGCTTTATTCCCTTCTTAGTACCTCTTAAGATATTCCTGACATTGACAACAGTTAAGAGTGCTGCTTCTTTCAGGAGGCCAGTGGATGCAGAGGCAATGTATAACTGAAATAACATGGATTTATATCCAGAATCTACCCACCTATTAGCTTTGGACCATGGCCATGTTACTTTCCTTCTCTGACCCCTAATTCTGTCATCTATAAAATAGGGAATAGTATCTACTATGATGTAATAAGTAACTGAAAGAACACATGAAGTGTCTAGCAGTACAATGTGTGTCATAATAAATACTTGAATGATAGCTGTCATATACAAGGAGGTGCCTTGATGAACCTACTAGTCCAGTGGTGTTTAAACTTAAATGTGGATACAAATCACTTGGGGATCTTGTTAAATTGCAGATCCAGATTTAGTAGATCTGAGGTGTTACCCGAGATGCTTCATTTTTGATAAGCTCTTAGATAAAGCTAATGCTCTGATCCGGAGACCACACTTGAAATAGCAAGGTGCTAGATTATTCAAGATTCGCATTGTGCATTTTTTTCTATTTATATGTTAAATGATTGATTGGATTATCTTTTGCAATCATTGTATGTCTTGCCAGACATTGTTACCGTGGTTTTTTTTTTTTTCTTTGCTTTTTTATAGTGGAGGGGAGGTAATTAGGTCTATTTATATATTTTTAATGTAGGTACTGAGATTTGAACCCAGGACCTCATGCATGCTGAGCATGCACTCTACCACTGAGCTATACCCTCCCCCACCTCGGTACCATGTTTTAAAAGTAGCTAATAATAAGATCTTGAACTTATATGTTGCTTTGTTTTGAACAACTTGTTTTTTTAAAAAATGCTAAGGACATTATCTGTTTTTAAAAGTTTGCAGTGCTGGGCATCAGAAAGTTAATGGCAAACAAGGTAAACATGATCATTTTGTCTACTTTTGAAGATTTTGAATTTGAAAGGACACCAGGCAAGGACTTCTGACACATAAAGGCAGATTAAGTCTTTGGCTGTTCTCTTCTTGCTATATATGGGTTACCTGAAGGTCAAGAAATTACAAAGGTAAACCTAAATATCCCATGTAAGATGAACTTTATAAATCTTCCTAAATTGAAATTGAAAGACCACTAGGTTGGGAGTCAGAAGATACGAATTTTGGTTTTGGCTCCAACAAAGTTTAGCAGAATAACCTTGGAAGGTTCAGAGTTAATTCTAACTTCTATGCATTCATGATACTTTATACAGAAAACTTCAGCAAAGCTCCTAGTCTTCTATGTAAAAAATATCTCACCTACAATACTTTTCTAATCTTATGTGTTCTGAATTTAAATTAAATTTAATTTTTTTAGAGTATCAAGTACTCTAAAATTAGTTAATTGTGCCTATACTATTTTTAATTTAATTGTATTCGTTTGGTTAATAAGATTTTAATAGAATTTGGAGCAATTTACTGACCGATCGAATATTTCATATATTTCACCAGAATTTGAATACATTTTTATAAAAATATAAATTAAAGCAAATGTAAACATTTTAAATGATAATTATGTTCAGGTTATTTTCCTCCTAATATGTGCAAAATTATCTGTTGATGTAAAGGGCAAACAGAAGAGATTTATGAATTTCTTAGTGTTGTAAAATACTCTTTGGTTCCTATATGCAACTCTTGCCAATACCATGTTAATTTGAGTCCCTGTATAACCACAAATTAAAATGTGAAGCAAGAAAATGGACTTTGGCACTGTTGGGAAATGATACTTGGTTAAGCAGGGATTTATTGCGTTCATGATATCTGAGAGGAAGGATTTGACAAGTTAATTAATTTGTCTTTTCTCTTACCTAAGTGCTTTCATCGCTCAAATCCTCCTGCTGCTCCAAAGCAGTATCTATCTCTGTCTTCAGCAGCAGTGTAGCCCAGAAACCTTCAGGGTATTCTGACATAATCCCCTTTTATCTTGAGGAGGAAGGGCAAGAGATGTGGAGAAGCATTTCTCTGGGGCTTGAAGAGTATTACTTGGAAGAATAGATGTTTAGGGTCTTGGGTCAGACTGTGTCCATCTGAGTACCAGATCTGAGTGGCTGAAGGCATCCACATGTTCTTCAGTAGATTTAATTTGGGCCATTTGTGATACTAGGATCCTCTGAAACACAAGATTTGTGGCAGTATCCCCTCTTTCCTGGGTCTGGGGTTGGTGTTTCTGGAGTACCATAGTTGCAGAAGCAGAACTGTGTGTGTTGAGATATCAGAGCTATGCATGTGACCTTTGCCACATTATTATAATTAAAGTATTATTTTGGGGGCACCAGATAAAATGCAGAAGTTATTACTCGGTAGGTTTATTTCACAAATCTTTGCAGCTAACCTGTATGTATAAATAGTAGCCAGACTATTGAAATATGGACAAATAATACTGCAAACTAAGATTTTGCTTTTTGTAAGCAAATAACCTCCACTGTACTTCTAAGCATCTTGGAGTTATTTTCTTGGCTGTAGCCATTGCTGTGATGTGTACATATAGTAATCATCATTGTCTAACATTCAGGACTTCTGACGAATGAACTAAGTATTGGGTTTTTATATAATTTCTGTTATAGAAAGTTGAAGAGGAAATAATGTAACTTTTGAGTTTGGTGTTGATTTAAAGTCAACAAATACATGATAGCTATTTCACATAATTTTCTGGTATTTGCTTCTTGTAACATTGTTTTCAAATTCAGTTCTAAAGGTACTCAGGTGGAGGAAAGGTGCTAGACATCTGGACAGTACCATATCAAGCTGTGATACATATTTCATATTTAAGGCTGATGAAATAATCAGTTAATACTGTAGTATACAAGAGGGACCCTGACATAGTGCATGATAATAGCAAAATTATATTTATACAAGAGGATATTGACATTTA